>NC_081528.1:32400682-32700682 GCF_030273125.1 Centropristis striata | reverse complement strand
CAGAAACCAGGGCACCATATTGAACCGATGTTTTGATCCAAACTGCTTCTCTTCTTACTCCTACAGTTTACTTTGAGCCCGTTTTTTACCACAATTCGAAAAAAAAAGTCAACTAAGTTTTTATTCACACGGAAACAATGAAGCTGACGGACATCAAAAAGTTAAAAGTGGCGGAGCTGCGGTCCAGACTGAAGGATCTCGGGCTGGATAATAAGGGACTGAAGGCTGAGCTGATCGGCAGGCTGTGGTCCGCCATAGAAGCGGGACAGAGTCCGGATCAAGAGGTGAAACTACAACATGACCGCTCACTGACACCTCCAGCACCACCGGAGACACTGGAGGTCCTCTCTCCGTCCTCACCACCCCCGACAGGAGCTGGTGTCGCTGAGCCGGACTGCCCCCGGGAGTACTCAGACTCCGCCACACAGACTGAGGCTGACACCGGTCTGCCAGCACCACAACACGGCTCTGAGTGTGTGTCAGCACCGCAGCAAAGCTCTGAGTGTGTTTCACAGTGTGTGTCCGTGGTTGGGGTGCAGCAGGGAGGTGCAGAGGCTCCTGCAGAGGACAGGACACCTCTGACGTCAGAGGAGATGGTCAGAGGAAGAGCTTTCTACGAGTTCAAGGAGGAGATACGATACAAAAGGTAACAGCAGCTGGGTTTTATTTCGCAGTGAAGCATCTAAAGGCTCAGTCAAAACATGCATTTAAGTTATAAATGTCAGATAATACTATAAAACAGGTGTTTCGTGGTTGCTGATAAAGTGTTATGGGCGTAACTATGTAAAAATGTAAAATTTTACAATGTAAAATGTAACTATGTACTTGCACTTTTACAAGTTCATTTAATGCTCCTCCATACTTCTTCTAGGAGCCAATATTGTTCTTTTTACTGCAATACAAGTATTTACATCACGTTAGTTACTTTGCAGATAAATTAACTCAGGAATGGGCAACTGGAGGCCAGGGGGCCGCACCTTCACTTGAAGTGGCCCTCAGTACAACAACATGCATTTGAGCATGAAATCTTAAAAGTGCTGTGTAAAAATACACAAAATTACTTCTTGCAATTAATGTCTAAGGTCTACTGTTCTTGCACTAAAAAAAAAAGAAATCACAGTAAATGGTTATTTTTTATTTGCTTCAAACCTTTTGTATACCTATTAATACTGTTATACATGCATTTGAACATGAAATATGTTAAGTTACTGCACTGTAAACATATTTAAAATTGCAGTTTCATCATGTCTGGTGCACGGTCCTATCTGTGGCCCTGTGGTAGTATCGATGAAAAACTGTGGCCCCCTCCAGCATTTAAGTTGCCCATCCCTGAATTAACTTGTTATAAATTATGTAATAATTATAATAACATTTCTGTTCCCTGCATTAAAGTAGCTGAAATTATCCCCACCTTTACCAGCTGCAACATTAAAGTGAGGAAGACATGAATATATTCATAATTTTAATCCAGTAATAAAGAGATTTTGAAGTGAGACCTACTTTTTCATTTATTGCAAAATAATAGTTTCACAAAGGAAGTATTTTCTCTTTAGTATAGTTCCAACATGAAGCTGAATGTGGGTGGGTGATGTTTTAGATGCGAGGATGAAGCAATAAAAAAGTTAATTAAAAGTTTTAAAAAACATTTGACAGATTTTCATGCTTCCTAAAATTATGTTTCTCATAATTAACCATTGAACGGTTGCAATCAACATTTCCTATTAGGTTTTATTGACTTCAGACACTTTATATCTTTCAGTTCCACCAATTCCTGAATAAAGGCCCGATTATGCACATGAGACATGAAGGGACACAACAGCTTAACAAGCTTTGGGTGGAAATATATCCCACACTTGGACTTTAAAAATATATTTTTGGACTTTTTTATGTGTGTTGTAAAGCAGCATGTGTTTCCATCTCTTCTTGATCAGAGCCAAATCACCACAACCACCAGTGGACAGAGAGGAGATGGAGGAGGCAGATGAAGATAAAGTCAGAATAGATCCATGTAAGTCTTTGGACAACAAGCACACTTCTCTAGAGTAGGTGTCAAGTGTATTTTCACTGCATGGCTTTCCACACTTGAAAAGAAGGACTTGATGACTCAGGATTTCCTTCAGGATTTTCTTTCACTTGCTTTATTTTGCAGTTTGAGCAATGCATTTCAGTGCAGGTGAAAAACCTTTAAACACAAGAATAAACAATTGTAAATAAAAGCAATCACCAACAAAAGGTACAGGTAAGTAAAGGCAAGTATATTTCAAACAGGTAAGGAAAACATATTTTAGGTAAGTATATTTTAGGTAAGTATATTTTAAACATGTATATTTTAACCATGTATATATATTTTAACCATGTATATATATTTTAACCATGTATATATATTTTAACCATGTATATTTTAAAGAGGTAACCAATAATCCACAAAGTATATAACTTAAATAAATGGGGTAAATTAACCATTGAAGAAACGAATGTAGTTCTAAATTTAACCCACTTAAACATACAGGTTTTCAACATGTTCAACATGTGTACTTTTCAGACAATTTTAACTTATTTTAAATTAAATCAAGCCTTATTTTTTATAGCCGATTTCACTGTAGATTTTAACACTTAACAAAAATACTTATGTTTTATCCGTAATTAAATGTTTTACTTGTATTTTAATAAACAAAATACGCTAGATTTTAACTAAATTAAAAGTTACAAATAACATGGCTTTAAGCAATACTTAAACATACAATTATTTAAGGTAAATAAAGTAATCAGAATATGCACATTTCTACATATTTTAACGAACTGAAACCCAAACAAACAAAATTAAACTCTGCCACAAACAACATGAGCTCACCGGTAGTCCGTTTGAGTCCTTTCCCATGCGTTATTTCAGTCTATTGTCGAACGTTTCTGCCGCCTTCCTCAGCTCTGTTGTGCACCCAACTAAATGTTTGCCGTCGGTCTTTTATCACCTTGGCGCTGATTTGGGATTGTGCTCACCTGCTGGAGCAGCGCACCTGCTGAGGCGCGCCGCGGAGAAACACACACGCAGGCGCGCGCATGCAGCAGCACGGCCGCTGTCACACATACGCAGCTTCATTTCCAGGCAGATCGCCGCAACAGTAGGAACATGAAACAAACCTCATTTAGTCACAGAACTTCAAACTATGATTTTGTCTCAAATTGTCTGAGTATTGCTGGAGCACTTTGAATCCCTGACATTTTCTGTATTCTGCATAGACGACCGTCACCTCCACTTTGAGGTGGGTCCTGATGGCTCCTGTGGCCAGCCACGGTTCTGGGATCGATTCCCCTCTCTTTGGTCCGGCTGCAGGCTCACCCACGGGGTGCTGCAGGGCAGGGTGGGCTTCGAGGTGAGGATGGAGAGGAAGCTGTTGACTACACAGCTGGAGGAACGAGGAGACGCGGAGCCTTACGGCCTGAGAGTAGGCTGGTCTTTGGCCAACATGCCTCTGCTGCTGGGTGAGGATTAGCTTCATTTTAGAGAATTTATTTAAAAGGAGGCACTTGTTGTTGGGGATGTTTTTATCTTAAGATCTGGCTCTTCTTCCTTCTTTATCTGGCTTTCTGTCCGTTTCATACCAGGTGAAGACCAATTCTCCTTTTCTTATGATTGGCGTGGTATAAAAGTGTCAGGTGGAAAGGAAGAAGAGTTTGGAGAATCCTTCTCAGAGGGCGATATCATCGGCTGTTATGCTGTGAGTGACACTTCTCTCCTCCAAACTTTTCGACTCTTCATTTTTGGCTGTGATTAACTTTTTTCTAATTCCCACTGTGTATGTGTTTATGTCACTTTTACACATGCACATCTTCAGTCATTCTCCACAGACGGTGCTGCTCAGCTCTCCTTCCATAAAAACGGTCGTGTCATGGGTGAGGCTTTTTCTCTGGAGGCCTCCGTGTTGCTCGGTCGTCCTCTGTTCCCTCACGTCCTCTGTAAGAGCTGTTCAGTCAGATTCCTCCTGGACCCCGCAGCTCCTCCCTGGTACCCCGTCCCTGCAGGGTTCACCCAGCTGTCAGCTCTTTCTGCCGGGCAGAGAGTGCACAACACATTACCTCCGTCCTCCAGAGCACAGTGTGAGGTGAGAGCGGTTTAATCAAAAATATTTAATGAAATGAAAACAAGATAATCGAGATAAAAGATGATTGTGCTGCATTACGTTTGAAAATAAATCCAGTGTACACTGGAATATGTTGAACATTGTTTACCAAAATGTTGAATATATGTTTAGGAGTTTTCAGAAAGGTGTGGCAGAGTTCATTTTTTAAAACAAATTTGATTTTATATTAAATTGATTTGCTAAATCGTGTGTATTTATTGTACAATCAAGGGAAAATCAATCAAAAATGTATTGACTTATTCATTTAAAAATGGCTTTTATCTGTTTTTGCAAATTAACTCTATTTTTTTTTAATGTACACATATTTACATAGGATTTATTTAAAATTTTTATTTGTTTTTTACTTGAAATAAATTTCAAGAACATTCAGAATTCAAAGCTGTTTTTTTCTGTTTTTAAGTAATGCATATGTTGTTATATTTTAATCTTTCTCTTCCTCGCTTCAGGTGTTGTTGATGGTTGGTCTTCCTGGTTCTGGGAAGAGCCACTGGGCCAGGACTCACATGAAGCAGAACCCCCAGAAACAGTTCAGGCTGCTGGGCACAGAGGAGCTGCTCGCATGTATGATTGTCAGTCAAACCTCCAGTCTTCACTTTCATGCTTTATATTCACATTCAAAGACTATTTTTAACTTCTGATTAACTGATCCAAAACTGTTCTCTGTGTGTGTGTGTGTGTGTGTGTGTGTGTGTGTGTGTGTGTGTGTGTGTGTGTTTTGTGTGTGTGTGTGTGTCTGTGTGTCTGTGTATATAGAGTGAAGGACAGAGGGACAGCCAGCTGCAGCAGGCCTCTCAGTGTTTAACTGAGTTGATCAAGATAGCTGCTCAGACTCCAGGGAACTATATCCTCGACCAGGTGACTCTTGCTCTCTTCACTACAAAACACATCGATTTAACTCTGAAACCTGTTTAGTGACCTCTTTATATTAACACATTCTCAAAGAATGAAAGTGTCAGTATGCTTAAAATGAACTTGTCATTTCAGTCATAAGCATGTGGAATTTATTAGTCACTGAAACATGAATGGGTGTAACCGTAGCTGGAGGCTGTGTTCCAAGTCAATATTAAATAAATACATACATATACAGGTGCATCTCAATAAATTAGAATATCATGGAAAAGTCAATTTCCAGTAGTTCAAGTCAAATAGCCCCAACCAAGTACTGAGTGAATATAGATGGACATAGCTTTCAGAGGCCAACATTTCCATATTAAACATACTTTTTAAAATTGGTCTTTTGTAATATTACATTTTTTTGAGACGCTGGATTTTAGGTCTTCATTAAATGTAAGCTATAATCATTATAATAAGAAGAAATTAAATAAATTAAGACATGAATTGTTTTGTTCTGTGTGTAATGGATCTATATAATGTGTTATTTCCACTTTTTGAATTGAATTACTGACATTAATGAACTTTCTGTGATATTCTAATTGATGTGCACCTGTAAATCTGCCTATGAAATAACTAAAATTTCTCACATTGTTAAATAAAAGTATTCCTTTATTTATTTCCACATTGACTGATTTAAATGGCATTCCATTTGTCAAACCTGTGTTTCCAGAGCAACATCCTTTTCTCTGCACGACGTCACAAGCTGCAGCTGTTTGCGGGCTTCAGGCGCCTGGTGATGGTGGTCTTTCCCTCAGTGGACGAGTGGAAAAGACGACTGTCCTGGCACGAGACGAGCAGCGGGGAGCAGATCCCCGAGACCGCCCTGCTGAAACTCCAAGGTCTGAATCATCTGCTTTTTATAAGAAGTGATTAATAAGAGGATACCTCAAATGTAGGCTGGCACACAGACATGGGTTGAGCTGGTGTTGGCAGGTGATCTGAAAGGCATTTCTGTTATTTAAATGAATAATTACTTTTAAACATCATTCTCTGATTGGGAGTCATTCAACTGGCTCCACACAGAGAGAAACTATAAGAAAGAACAGATGTAAAACTAAGTGGTTTAACAGAGGTGTATTAGCCTGACAATTTTGTTGTTTATTTCTTATTTTTCTTTTTGAATTGTTAAAAAACGACCATTTAGAGGTTTTCAACCATTCCAACTAAACTACAGACGGAGGCTCTGTTAATGCTGATAATCATACTTAAAGTTGCATCTACAGAGTGAGAGTGACATAAATAGGTCAGACATCCTCAGCTCTCCCTCTCCTTTCCAGTGAGCTTCAGTCTTCCGGAGCCGCAGATGGACCTGCTGGAGGAGCTGCAGTACGTGGAGCTGCCTCAGGAACAGGCACAGACGCTCCTGCAGCAGTGTAAAGAAGAGGCTCGCAGACTGCTGCCTCCCATCCCCAAGCAGGAGAAGAAGAAACACCGACTTCAGAAGAAGAGACCCCACCCTCACGGCCCTCCACCCCCTCACAGGAACAAGTGGAACGACACGAGGCTCAACATGCAGATGTGGAGACCGAGATATGTGAGTGTTACACAGCTGTGAAATACTGACAAATCTCACTGAAATATCATGTGGAGATGATTTGTTGTTCGATTAGCTGCTCAAGAGGTTCAAGAATTCGTGTTGAACAACATCACAGGAGGCCAGATGATCTGTATGCACAAAAACAATGTGTACACCTTTTCTCCATGCATCAACTGGTATTTATAAAGGAAGAATGTGCAGTAAGAATATGGAGAACATCTCTAGTGAGAGACAGTTGCTCAAAGTGCACTTCTTTGCTGTACACCTTTCAATAGCCAGAGATTAAGGGCATTTCTTTATCCATTTATGCCAAATGTTGGGAGTGGGTATTAGGCTTGTGCTCGCCAGCTCCTCAGTGATTGAGATTTATAAGCCAGAATAAAGAACACATGCAGGTTTATAAATTTGCCAAAAATTATGCATATTCAATTTTATCTTTGTGCATACAGTTTTAGTCATGCATTTACAGTTTTATGCATCTGGAAACCTATTGTTTAATCAGTGCACCATTGAGGACATGAGATCATTTTGTCAGTGATGAAGGCAGGTGAACTGTCTCACCTGAGGCTACAAATTAGTCAGAAGAAAGTAAATTATCAGCCACGTTTCCACTATCGTCGAATACCCTTTCATCATGCAGCCCCGCAAATGTCCCGCTGTATTGCTGGAAAGATCGGTGCCATATTTTCGCTTTAGGGTGTTCGTAGTGATCCCATGAAGGAGTGTTATTCTGCCCTTTCATCGTGCAGTCCGGCGTCACGGAACAAGGTGCACAGTAGCACAGTGCTAATGGGCTAACAGTTAGCTCTGTAGCAGTAAGTGTGTATGTGCTGCAGGAGTATGTGTTCACTTAGCAATCTCTGTTTGTTTACAACAAGCACGGGACACTCTGTGCACAGTTAGCGATGCCGGTTAATTCACCATCAGCGGCGTATTCTTTGTGTACAGTTAGCGTGACAATTTGTTCACATGTATGGTCTCCTATGTTAAATCCGTCGCGTGTGTGATGTCACAGTCGAAACTGTCGCTAAGTGATTACATGACGATCGAAAACCATACATCACCTCCGGAGTCTTGTAAATCCCTCTGGGGCCTTTTTTGTAATGGAGACACGCTGAGTGAGCGGCCATTTGAGAGGGCGTGGCCTGAGACTTTCCACTCCACTCTTCACCCTAACGGAAACACGCCTAGACCTATCATTGAATCAATTCCCTCTGATTTTGAATCTATTTATTCTCCTGGTTCAGCTGAATCTGCTTTTTTTTTGATGGATCCAAATCTAGCATTTATCTTCTATTCAAACTGTGGAGTAAAAAAGCAATAGCCACCTTTTGATTCCAGAGTGAAACAAATCTGATTGTCCTTTTCATGTTATTTACATTTCAGTGGAGCGTGCCTTATCAGGACCAGAGCTGCTACTACAGAGACGTGGGGTACAGTGGATACGGAGGTTACTGTTGAACAAACGTGGAGCACAAGGAAACAGATGCTGCTGCACTGTGTTTACAAAGACAATCAACCTGCTAAAAGAAAGAAAGGGCTAACTAACTACATCAGCAATATTATTCAGAGGACTACAGACTTCAGTGTATGTTGCACTTGCTGCTTTGACCAATCAAAGATAATCAGTTTCGTAGTATTAAATAATTTTACCAGCAACACTTTTAAGATTTTTATGCAAAATAGTTTTTAATATTTTTAATCATGTTTCAACTGTACAGTGTACAAATTTGAAAAGAATATTCAGTCTTTTGCACATTTCTAACAGTATTGGTTAGGGAGTGGTTAAATTCAGAGTAATAAATCCCTGAACTTTGAAAAGTTTCTCTTTGTGTTCATTTAATCATCTGGTTTCATTTTCTGAAGCGATCAGCAGGGCATCGTTTCGTGTGTCAGGCTTCACTGTCTGATAAAGCAGCACGGCTCCTTTTGCTGAAGGACAAAGCTCCGACCACAGAGGGCTGCTCCTGTCCAGCTGCAACACCTCCTAAACATTTCAGGAGACAAGAAAATGCTGCCTTTAGTATCTACATGTTGTTATACACCTTATTACGAATGCAACTACTGAAACAAGAATGCTTTTTCTAGAGATAACGTGGAGAGTTAGATATCCTTAACTGAAGATAACTCACCGTTCTGCTGAGGAAGACAATATCTGTGGACTCGTGGGCCTCTGCCCCTCCTTTCCAGTACAACTTTCTGACTTCATCAGAAGTCAACGAGCAGCTGAGGACACACAGATAACACATTACGTTACATATTTTAAATTAAACTTCCATCACATCAAATTAAGGCCCCGTTTACACGAGGATGCTCGCGGGTAAAAACGACAAAATATTTTATCGGAAGTGCCTTTCGTTTAGACGGTGACGGCGTTTTGGGGGCTTAAAAGCGCAAAAATCTGAAACCACCTTCCAAAGTGGAAAAGTTAATTACGCTCCGCCGTATCGTGTCCGTCTACACTGCCAAGACGCAAAACTCTGCTCAGATCTGCTCACGTCACGTATGTGTTTACGTCACATACATGCTCCAGTACAGGAAAATAAACAAACGTGGGATTATTTCCATGCGTCGGACCTTCAAGCTGCTCTGGCAGCTCTAATAATTTTACAGGAGTCTTTCCACCAAATGTACAGGATATGTAGAGATAGTATTAGTGAACAGAGAAGGATCTGTAATTACCTCTATCACATTTTGGATGCAGCAATTGGTCGGAGGCGAGCCAGACGGCTGTGAACGAGACCTGGGAGATCTAGTGATGGTGGAGAACTTTGTGGAAGGAGTAGCTGATGAAAATGTGTGGCGTGAAAACTTCTGCATGCCCAAAGATGCTTTTATCGCTTTAAGTGATGCCGCCTGGCATGCATACAATCCAATTTCACACACTTTTGCGTCACCGTATGCAGCAGATTTCCTCCCGAAAATGCTCGTCTAAACGAGGAATAAAAAGTGAAGACGCGACGCCACTTTTGCGTCTTCTGTTCAGACTGTGCTCGTGTAAACGTAGCCTAAATCTGAAGGAATAAGTACCTGACGTAGAACTCGGCACTTGGTCTGCCGGCGCTGGTGTGATTCAGAGCGACTCCCATCAGGACCGGCTCCCCGAGGGAGCTCAGAGGAATATTCACCTGTTGACGGACAGAAGGAAGACGAGATGAAGGAAAACAAGATTAAGGAAGTGAGAGGTTAAATGTCCACTTAGTGTCAATTTTTTTTATTTTTATTTTTACAAAGACTTTGGTCTTCACTATATTGGGAAAAAAACATTTTCTTTGGATTCCATGTTTCGAGAGCACAGAGAAAACAAAGAAAGAACAACACAGACAGAACACTAACAGTTACAGAGAAAGGCAGAGTTATTGGTTATCATAGTTTTAAACAGGCCCAGAGTTATAACTGTGTTGAGTTTGTGTGAATGTTGTAAGATGTTCCAGGTAGATGCAGCAGCAAAACTGAAAGCAGCATTCATTCACACACCAATGAACGCAGCATTGGGAGCACTTTTGGGGTTCAGTATCTTACTCAAGGATACTTCGGCATGTAGCTGCCATGGTCGGGGATCGAACCACCAACCGTGTGGTTACTGGACGAACCGCTCTACCAACTGAGCCCCAGCTGTAGAATACCAGGGTTTGTCGAGTTCGTGATTAACCCATTGAAGCCTGGAAAGCGGATACGTCTTTTGTAGTATTTGAATAAGCTCTCAAATACTTTTTGAATTTCATTTCTATCTGCTACAGAGGCTGAAAAATCTATTATTCAGTAGAAGCGTTGACACTTCTGATGAATTTCCAGAAAAACTTCAGGTTTTAGGGGCTTATTTTAAAATCGCCCAGAGGTTTTACAGGAAGTTTTAGGCGTCAATGGGTTAATCGTTGTACAAACCAATGACTGTATAAAAAGGTCAAAACCAGGTAGAAAAATCAGTTTGAATCAACTTTGTTCTGACCTCGTCTCTGATCTCGGCGCACACAGACGAGAAGAGCTCTGAGACGACGGGCCTCTGCTGCATCATGTCCACACTGATCTGCTCCTCACACACCGCCCGGCCCAGACGCTCACACACCACCTGAGGAGGTGCAGCATAAATAAAACATAAAAGCACATTTAAATGACACTTAATTCACTTTATTTTCTCACCTTTGGCTCTGGGTGACCTCCGGGGATGTCCAGCTGTCCCCCTGCCTCCGCCACCCTCTGGCTCCTCCTGATGAACACCACCTGGCTGTCGTGTGTACACAGGACGCCGCCCACACCCAAAGGCTGAGCCAGCAGCGCCAGAGGGTCACCGCGCTCCACCTCTCCTCGCTGACGTAGCTCTGGCGCGCAACTCGACCAGTTTGTTCCCAGGTAATCTTTGTAGCACGTCAGGCCGAGTCTGAGAGTGAGCAGCAGCGCGGTCTCTTCATCATCTGTGGTTTTAGAAGGAAGTTCAGCAGAAATGCTCTCAGAGGAAGCTTGTGACAGTGCACTGACTCTTTCTGCATTATCTCTTGGGCTCACAGCTTTGTTTCTTTTGTCCAAACTGCCCTGAACAGCGTAATGATTACAATCATTGATACATGAATTCTCCCCCGTCCTGTGTCTGCTGTGTTGTAATTCTCCTTCCTGTTTCTCTGCACCGTCTGAGAAGGGGATGTGAAGAGGGGGAGGAACGGAGAATGGTGAGGCCAAGCAGAAAGAGTGCAGTCTGAATTTGGAGCCGTTGAAAAGCCACGGCTCCTTGGACGCACGCTCTGTCCACACCTCCTCTATTTGACGCTCCAAGGCCGGATCTGTCTGCCTGTTGAATCTGAGAAGAGAGGGAACAAAAAGACCTAATGATTTAAACAATTGAATACTCTGAATACATCCGTTTTATGTTAAAAATCAGTGTTTGTCCAGCATCTTTCAGTAAATTTAGGACAGCTTCTGGGAGACAACCACAACACTAATGCATGGGCAAGAGGGACATGAGGACGTAACATAGGTTGTAATTTTAAGACAGTTCAAACTATTCTATTTTTTTTTCTCATTGTCAACAAATCCCATTAAAGACTTTCCTAACCTATGGGCTGAAAATGTAATTGCAGTATGATATTATAAATGTATAACTATGTGGTTCTAACACATGGCATGATGTTATTGATATTATGTTCCTACCTTTCACTGAGCTCCACTTGTACTTGAGACTCCAGCAAGCCCCTCCAGGCTGCACAGTGCAGCAGCACAGACACCTCAGAGTCCATCATCATCATCATCATCATCATCTCTCACTGTGGCTTATCATTGAAGTCTTCACTCATACTGCTGCAGCCCTGTGAATGTTCCTAATAAGGAAGCAAAGTGTACAGGAAAACATGTTTTAAGAGCTCAAACTGAAGATTTAAATGCAGTAAATGACTGAGTTCAGGTTAGGTGTCCTTTCCCTCCACTCCTCATACACAAACAGACACACCAAGAACACACACATTCAGAGATCAAAGTGGGCGGCACCAGTCATTCTGCTGATTCATTCATAACAAGTCAGCCAGTGACAAATCCGTTTGAATAAGACAATACCATCAGTGGCGGACTTGTTTGTACTTGTCTCTAACCAGTGTGTTACCTAGAGTTGGTGGCTGAAGCGCCAACTCCCTCACATCATCAGCGTGGTTTAGTGATTATTTTACAGTTAGAGAATATTTAATAGATCCTCTAGAGCAGGCATGTCCAAACTATTCCACAAATGCTGCAGGTTTTCGTTCCAACCAAGCAGCAGCACACCAGACTTGACTCAGTTAATCAACTGATCAAACGGTGTGCTTTTGCTTGTTTGAAGCGTAAACCTGCAGCCACGCGGCCCTTTGTGGAATAGTTTGCACATCCCTCCTCTAGAGCTGCAACGTTATAAACTGATCTGATCGACAACTTCAGAGGGACAGAGGAACTATTTTGAGTTTATCCTGCAGCTGATCACAGATAAAGGAACCACTGAATACAAATAACAATCTGTCGTGTATCACGATGCTACCTTCTGTGTTTTATAAACATAACGTTATTAGAATAGACTGAACAACAATCATGAAGTAAACTCGGAAACAAACTTTGTGGTTGTTTTATCTTACCTTCCTCGGTGGAAGCCCCAGAGCAAAGTTTAGTCTCTTCCTCTTTCTTGCACAGACGGTGAAATGTGTTCATTATCACCACCCTGTGGGCAAGACGCCGAACTGCAGCTCTCTGGATTTATAAATACATTTAACATGATCAGAAATATCTTACTGACCGCCTGCAAAATAAGAATAACTGCACATATTTTATAACTTTACAATGGATGTGTTGTATATTGAACATATTCGTACTGTTCAGATAAATAAGTCATGTGTTTTACCTTCTGTAGGTTAACAAGGCAACAACAGGGTTAAAATTCCGGGGAAAAGAACACGTGCAGGGGCGTGTTTGTGTTGTGTCAAGTTACCTAAAATCAACAACAATTTCCGGTTAAAGGCACAGTAAAAATTGCATGTTAAAAAAACGATTTTAAAAAATAGTTGTTTTTTGTTGTTGTTGCTATTTAGGCCTAGGTTGAAAAAAAAGAAAAATGTAATAATTTATTGTGTTCTCTGTTCTGGTAAAAAACAAAGAGCATGACAAGTTGCTACACTGTCTATGAACCATGATTACTCATTGCCCGTATTGTTAGAGAATGTACTCAAGGAAAAATACTTTACTATAAAAAAAACTATAGTTTTTATCTTACAAATCACCAACATCAATGTAGAAAATAAAGGAAATAGGAGGCTTCTTTTTAGTTTATTTTTACTGTTATTATCAAGTCGTTTTTAATTTTCCAACTTTTTTTACACTGACATTCTATCCCTATTATTTTAATACTGTATTTTTATGTCACTTAATTTCCTTATTTTAAACAACTTTGTGATGCATTCCTTGAATGAAAGACAATTAATTAATTAAAATTAATATTACAAAGTGACAAAGTGGGTGAGAACACACCATTTGTCCCTATTTTGTCATGGCAGCATTTCACATTAATTTAACTGTGCTTGTTTTGTTATTTGACTATACTCTATCCTGGGTTTGTTTGTATAAGCAGGTAGGACTTTTTTGTTAAATTGAAACACTTCCTTGTATAAAGTTTGGTTCAATCAATTCCCCTCGTATTCACCATACTCACCTTTTGGTTAGGATAAAAGAAGGAGGCGCCCAGCTACTTCTTCCTTTTATACCCATACCAAGAAAGGAGGGAAGGATAACTTAAAATAAGTTGTTTTACAAAGTACTGCCATAATTGTAGCTGTTATTGTTGACATGGGTTGAAGTCATGTGTTTATGTGGGGTAGTGACAATTCAAGGTGTGATCCTCACTGTAAATATGTGTTTACTCTTTTTTCAGAGAATGTACTCTGTGGAAATAGTTCAGCCTGATGATTAAGTAGAGTATAAAATCAGTTGCTTTGGGCTGGTGGAGGGAGGGGATATGTGTATATGTGTACACGTGAAATGGAGCTGTTGTTGATTGCTGTTTATGGAGTTACGCCAAGTTAATTCTTTGTTTTTTGTATAAATCTTTTTGGGTGGCACTATAAATAAACTTCACTTTTTGGATACTTGACAATGTTTCCCGAGTCTGCCTCCTACAAGCCACTGTGGTCCGACTTCCTAACATTTTATTAGTACGAGTAGTAGTAGTATAGTGGTGAAAACCCGGCGTTTTATTTTGAAGGGTAGCTCTCCCGTGTTCCGGTTTGATTATCGCTAGCTTGACGCAGCAGTTTATGTAAGGGGGCCACAGCTTCTGTTATCAAACTGTGCTACTGGTATGTCACTTTTCTTTGTTAAAGTTATGACTTTATACTTCTTGCCGTTTTGCAGCATTTGAAGTATATTCTTCATCTTTTGCACGACACTGCGAGTTAAATGAGATATATATTAGCAAGCTAACATTAGCAGAGAGAAGCTGTGTGGCACTTGAAGCTAATAGCTGCTAGCGTTAGCTCTGCTGCTCAGGAACCAGGACAAAGTGTCCCTGCTGGAAACTCTTTGGTCTCGTTGCTCATTATTTCACTGTATATTTTGTAGAAAGATCCATGTGCAAATAGCAAAGCTGTAGATGGTGGTGTAGCTAACTTAATGAAAATAACATTTTAATACAGTAAAACTAACTTGAATTGCATTGGGTCAACACGCCCCCAAAACAGAGCTGCACGGCTTCAAAGAGAACGATCGATTGTGTTTCAAGTTTCAGCAGACAATAAGAGATGTCCTGGGACCAGCCGCTGGTGCTGTTTTAAAAGCAGTTTTATAAGTCTTTAATCAAAGCTGTTTCACTCTCTTGGTCCCCTGTTGTACTCAAGCAGGTCACGTGTCCACAGAGAGGAGAAAGTTGCTGACCGCTTCATTATCAATGGAAGCTCACTGAAAGGTAAACACGGGGAAAATTAACAATGGCAACCAGTGTTCCACCATCAGTGTATCTCTTTAGTTTTAACTTTACTTTCATCAATATGTTTTCAAGCTAAATGGGCAACACAATAATTATACTGGATCAGTTCATTGACACATGCAATAGATAGATAGATAGATAGATAGATAGATAGATAGATAGACTTTATTTATCCCAAGCTGGGAAATTACAGTGTAGCAGCAGCATTACACACAGAGACAATGACAACAAAATTAAGTAAAAAGAACAACCTAGGCATACTTCAAGCAATAAAATATAAAAAAAAATACAATAAAAATACAATAAAATATAAAGTGTCTAAAGAAGGAGTAGAATAGAATTCCAGTGCAGAATAAATATGAATATACAGTATAAAAATGTTGGTGCTATGAAACAAATAAGGTGCAATGAACAGTGTGCATAAAAAACACATAAAGTGCATATACAGTATGTAATGAACCAGGTTATTATTTGTTATTGTACAATGTGATGGCGTGTGGCAGGAAAGATTTTTTGTATCTGTCCCTATGACAGCGGAGCTGGAGCAGCCTGTGAGAGAAGGTGCTCCGCTGTCTTTCTAATAGCATCTGTCTTTCAATAGATCTGATGCGTATGGAAGCCTATTTCTAAGAGTAAAAAAGTTAACTAATTTGTTATATTAATTCATTATTTTGTTATACTAAGTCATTATTTTGTGATTGTAAGTCCTTATTTTTGACGTACTTGGTCAATATCTTTAAGATACTATGCCATCATTTCAAGAAAGCTTCTCAGAATGATAAGCAAGATCATATTGGCGAGAATAAGCTTCATTATATAGGCGCATTAGTAGTCAAATGTTTTGACTGTCATGTATTGCTCATATGGTAGCTTTAAGGTAAAGGCCAGATAGCCTATACATCTTTTTAATTTACAATTCAGATCTAGTTTTCCATGGTTGAGGGTTTGCCTGTAGCCATTGCCTTGTAATGGTTTTGTTTTCTTACAGCCAATATTGCTTCAAACAGACCAAACCAAAGTTAACTCCAGAGTAATAATAATATGATTATTTTCTCCCAACAAAATAATGTTTATAAGATTTGTGCACTCAAAAAAAAAAAAAAAAAAGTGTGAGACTCGGATCTGGAGTCTATGCGCTTAGTAGTTCTTGGTTTGAAATGTTTCCCTGCTTCTCCTTTACTGCTCTTTGTATCACTGATGACTTTCACATCTGCCCTTATTGTGCAGAACCTCCGTACCTTTTGCATCATGCAGCTGGAGGCTCAACTTCGTCTGTGTCAGAGTTGTCTTTGGTGTTGCAAGAGTGGGCTGCGTCTGCTGTCCCAGAGCAATGCACACAGGTAGAGTTTGTGTTTATAATACTAGTGTATTGAATAAGAATGACTGAAAACGATGTTGTGATTATGTTTAGGTACTCTGCTTTGTACTTAGTTTTGATTTCTCAACCACAGAAAAGCTGTGAACTACTATGATCTCCTGGGAGTCAAATCCAGTGCGTCCTTGGAAGAAATAAAAAAGGCCTTTTTTGACAAATCGAAGAAGGTAAAGTCCTGAATTGTTAACAGGAAAATGAATGGCCACATGAGGGCAGCCTCTCACAGTTTAGTGTCTGCTTTTTATCTGTTCCCACAGTGGGCTTTCTGACTGTTTGTTTTTATGTTGTGGCTCCCAGTGTAAATACGGATGTGCATGTGTATTTACCTTGTGGTTTTGGCATAATTGAGGGGTTAGACAACTTACCCTTTTGAGAAAAAACATGGTTCTGAGTGCATACCATGCATTTTAATGCATTTGTTTTGCAGAGAAACATTTTTGAGCGTTGATGCAGTATACATCCAGATTAGCACATGTCATGTCTGCACCAGAATATCTTTTGGTGTATTGGTTGGTTTGATTCGACCTCATTACTGTAACTGACCCATTCATTCATGCAGCTGCACCCAGACAGCGACCCAGCCAACCCAGCGCTGCACAGCCAGTTTGTGGAGCTGAATGAAGCCTACAGAGTGCTGAGCAAAGAGCCGAGCAGGAAGGAATATGACTTCAAAGTCAGACATGCATCATACAGCGGGGGCCAGGCCTTCAGCTCTACCTCCAGATCTACCTCCAGTCACACCAGCTACAGACCCAGGTGAAGATGAATACAATCGTCAGTTTGACTGCTAATGAGTCTTCTGTAACCTGAACTTCCTCTTCACTCTTTAACCCATTGAAGCCTGGAAAGCGGATACGTCGTTTTGTAGTATTTGTATAAGCTCTCAAATACTTTTTGAATTTCATTTCTATCTGCTACAGAGGCTGAAAAATCTATTATTTAGTAGAAGCGTTGACACTTCTGTTGAATTTCCAGAAAAACTTCAGGTTTTAGGGGCTTATTTTAAAATCGGCCAGAGGTTTTACAGGCGTTTTAGGCGTCAGTTGGTTAATACTGTTTATGTGTAAACATTTCTTTACCTTTTGATGTAAATTTACTACTTAACAGTCACTCAGACTTCCTTATTAACCCTTCAATTTTCTGTTTTTAACATTTATCCCCCCTGCTGTTTTTGATGTCACCAATCATGAATCAACTACTTTACCATCAGTGCGGCTGACCAGGACAACATCCGTTACTGGGAGCAGTTTCGTCAGTCTCAAGCGCAGGAGGCGACAGCAGATGAGAGGCAGAGGAGGAGGAGGAAGAACTTCCGCATGGTGGGCTACTGTTTCCTTGCTATGGTGCTCAGCATCGGAGCCCACGCAGTCTTCTTCAGGTACGAAATGGGCACGTGATGAAGAAGAGAGATCATAAGGATCAAAAAGACAGTAATTGTGTGACAATATCTATGCTAGTGCCTTATATCGAACCTCCCCCTGAAATGCACCCAACTTACTTCCTGACTTCCCACACTACACTCAGTTTTAATTGCTGCACGTTCACATCCTGATGAATGGGATTGTTTGTGGACACGTCTCTGTGCCATGTGTGTTGGCACAACCTCATGGCATGTGACCCTGTATTTGTTTTCACACACTGACTGGGTGCCACTTGTGTTTGTGCAGATTCACTTCTTTGTGATCTGAAGAGCTGTTATAACAGCTGTACAAACTCGTAACGAAAAAGTAGCACACAGAATGGCCTGGTGAGCAACAAGTTTTAAGGCTAAGCACAATTTTTCTGTGACTGTTTCAGTAAACTTGAAGAATTTCACAATAACTTCATGGACGAGAAAGATCGAGTCATCACAGACATTTACAATGAAACCAAAGAGAGGGCCAGGTGAGTGTGCCAACTACTTGAATTGTTTTTTATTTTTTCTTCAGTTTGATGGCAGCAAACAGTAACTTTGAGTTTTTGGATGCTTGACTATGGAGCTAAGTGAAGTACTCTTCTGTGCTGTTTCTCAGGGCCAATGGTTTTAAGAAACAGACTGAAATCCTGCGGCAGAAACATGCTGAGTTTCTGGAGAAATACAAGATCCCCAATAATGGAAAGGACAAGTAGGAGAGTCTCCTGCTGTCCTCTGATGAGGGAGCTCGAACATCCAGCAGTGGAAGGCGGCAGACTGGATGTGGTACTTGATTTTAGGTTTTTAAAGTTTATCCTTGTTTGTCCTCAGTTGTGATGTTGAGGGCTTGAAGACACACGGAACATGTTTTTGATGTGGGACGGTTTTATCTGGTCATGCAAGTGTTTCTTCATGACTAAGCGGAGCTGCACATCAGACTGGACCGCTCCCTTGAGCCATTTATACAAAGTATTTGAAGTGATGTAATGTTTAAGAGGATGCAGCAACAGTACAAACACTAACCTCTCGGGTATTTTTCTAAAAGAGCCATAATTTAAACTGCCGCTAATGAATTCACAGGAACATGATACTTTATTATCCTCGGCCTCATTGCTGCGTTTGTAGTGCTCAGAGATAACAGCAAGTTGATACCAGATGACAGCTGATGAGTTCATCAAGTCAAGACAAGACTAGTAGTCTCACATAGCCAGACCTTTCTCCACACATTGTTTTTGGACTTAGTCAGTGCTGGAGAAAGGTCTAGCTGAACCAAACATAATTCTGTGTTATGGAAAATTTTCTATTTCTTTACACCAATCATAGTCATCCTGGCGGCACAAAGTCCAGGAGGCAGCGACGGTGCTCTTGCAAAATGTTGTTGGGAGGGAACAAGTTTTGATTGAATATTTGCACACTAGAAGGCGAACGCTGGCATTAAAAGGGCATTAAACCCTGCAACGAAAATGACATAAATTCTGCTACGTTACATCAAGTTTGCACACTAGTATGGTGGATTTGACTTGCTAAAAAAGAGACTTTGGATATGCTGCTGACTTCCTTTTAGTTTAACTTCTGGATGCGTTTTAGTTTGGATGGGCAGAAACTGACCCTTTTGAAAACAATGATGCACCCACGTTGAGTGTGCGACTGGGTCTTATCAGCCAAACTTTAAAACATTGCAGTTAGGGTAACGCATCTTTTTTGATTTCATCCTTCTTGTGTGGGTACGCTTTCCCATTACCATGGCTTCTTCCGGTGATAGCTAATGCTCCCAGTACAGCTCTGATATGTAGCTGCATTTGCCTTTCAACAACTCCAATCTATGTTTTCTGCTGTTTTTACCAACTTCTACTCATGTGTTAGATTCAGTAACAGTTCTACCTCTTTCTCAGTCCTAGCAAAGACTTCTTTGCTTTTGCTTTTCAGCATTGCTGTTCCTACTTCTGTGTAGTTTCTGTTTTTTCAACTGCAGAAATAATCAGAAAATCTCCTTCTCTACACCAGGTTGTGATTGGTCACATGAAATGCCTTTTCAGGCATGTAAATATGAATGTAAAATAAAAACGTGTTAGTGTGAATGTAGCCAATGAGAAATGACTTGCTGATAAAAAGAGCAAACATAATTTGATCATTGGTGCCTTTTAGTTGAAGCCTGCCTCTACTTAAGCTCTGGAGGAGCTCATTGAACAATTTAAAAGCTGTATACTGCAGAGTGTTATTAAACTGACTTCATAGAAGCTTTTTATGAAGTGGAACGTCCCTGAAAACATTAATCGAAGGAACCAAGCAGGCCCGCCTTATTGCATGATTCAAATATTCATCAACACCTGCCATTTTCTGCGTGTTGGTTGCTAGCCTGGAGGAGCGCAGACAGTGGAAGTGGAGGAGCATTTTGTCTGAAATAGAAAGAAATATACACACAGTCTACATCCTGTGAGTCAGAGTAAGATGATACAGACTAAAATTCTGGTGTGCTTCTTGTTGAAAGAAACTTGTATTTATTCAAATCATTTCTTGGCTTGCACATGTTCTCTTAGGTTTGTTGAAACTGTTTGGGGGATGGAGTATGACACATGCCAAATTTAACATTTCAGCTGTAATGGTTTGTCAGGCAAAATGGTTGAAACATGCTACAATATCTGATTATTGATCACAGTTATGGATTTCCGGCCATCAGTGTCAAACTCCTCATTATTCCCTTTGTTGAACCTGTTTGTTAATGTAGAAATGCAACACTGAATAATAACTGAATTATAAATGGTCCTCCATTTGTTAGAAACGGAGTCAGAGAAGAAGATGGATATTGTGACTTGAAAAGAGTGACACTGAGTAAATTATTTAGTAATAATGAGACAGTGAAACTGTTCAGATTGAATGGAAAGAAGTTCAATGGTTATTTAAACATTTACCACTTGGCATTTTTTAAGACATTGTTGTAATTTTTATGTGTCTGACTGCCTTACCTATTCACTGAAGGGATGCCAGAGGGAAATAATTAAAAGAACAACTTTTTCTCATGAATCATTACCTCCTCTTTTTTTATTTGTCTGTCATTTACATATGGGTTTGTTTGGGTTATGTAACACAGAACAGACTACTGAATTTATATTTTCCTATCTCCTACATGTGGATTTAGTATTATTTTTGGAAGAGGGAGCTAGTTATAATAGTTATAGTAAATTACCTATTTCAGCATTATCTCTCTCTAGTGAAATTTATTTCCTGTGATTTGTAGAGTTGGCAAGAAGCTCAGACATCCAGACATGCTGCCTTTTAATGAACAACCACACAGAAGAGTCAGAACTGCTGTGATTGGATAATTATTGATCTGCTGACGTCAGAAATCACAAGTTTATTTTCCATTATCTCAGTCAAAGTGAATTTGAAACCTTTACTTTCCAATGGGGAACTGGAGATACACATGATTAACTGAAAACTGACTACAGATGAAGTACACAGGGTGTTTATTTGCATATTTATATTCTCGTGAAAGATCTGGTGTCATTTTGATTATAACAATTCATAAGAACATCCTGGCTATCCAAGATTTATTTTCTGCTGACATAATGGAAAAGAGGCTGCCTGGTTGTTTTTAAAGAATATTGGCACAAATTTGTACTGAACTCATGAACCTAACGAAGAGAACTGCCATGAGATTTTGTTTTAAGAAGACTTATTGCATTTTTCCTTCTGTGTTCTTGTCACCAGTGTCTTGAGACTTCAGCAAAAGATAACATCCCTGCATAGCATACAGACACCATCACCCTCATGTGGCGTGTGAGTGCCCTGTCATAACCCAAACACACTATAATGACAGATTCTGGTGTCGGCATTCCTACACACACACACACACACACACACCACACAGGAAAGCTGTGAAGACAGTTACCTTTATCTTAGTATAATGAGCTGCAGAGGAGTGTGTGTCAGATCTCTGAAATAATACTCTATGAGCCTGACTTGCCCTCTGATTTATTATTTGGAATACAATAGATAGTGATATGGAGTGGAAAGATAAATCATTAATGGAAAAGTGACCCTCAGACTTCTGCTACATGCTGCCTTATTTGATGTGATTCTGTCCCAAAACAAACATTTGACTTGCTCTTTCATTGAATAAGTTGATAGTATGCAGTGAGACCTAATATATTTATAGTTTTCACTGTTTTAAAGTGTCAAAATATAATGCAATGTAGTATTTTTCTCACCAGGGTCGTATCTAGGATGTTAGAAATACTGCGGCCCCACAATGTAACAATTTCAACCTACCTCCTGATATTCATTCATTCATTATCCTAAACAACTTATCTAAACTCGGGCCGCCGGGGGCTGGAGCCAATCCCAGCTGACATTGGATGAGAGGCCATGGTTGCCAGAATATCACAGAGCTGACACATAAAAACAGACAACCATTCACACTTTCATTCAAGAATCACCAACTTAACCTAAGCTGCATGTTTTTGGACTGTGGGAGGAAGCCACACTGACGCGGGAAGAACATGCAAACTCCACACAGAAGAGCTGCAGGCCGGAGTCGACACCACCTACACCACCATGTAGCCCTCTTCCTGATATTAAAAAAGTTCAAATTATTAATTGTGGTTGTTATATTATCATCATCAAATGACAAGGCCCTTCCCATGAAAACATCATTGGTAACTTTTTAATGTTAGGTCAGTTTATTAGGAAATTATTAAGATTATGCCCTTGTAAAATAACGTTTTATCTAATTGTATTCCCTAATTGAAGGCATGGATGCAGCCCTCTTTATAGCTGATCAACAGAGAATTAATTGCAACTTTTTTGATAAATGATTCATCAAAGTATTTTTTCCATTCAAAAATAGCAGGAAATGCTCTTTTCAGACAGACGAACATAATTTCAGATTTATCAATAATGAAAACAATAATAGTAATAAAGTATAGTTGAGCAGTTGTTTTTGCCATCTTTCCCTATCTTTCCTAAAAACAGTTAATCAGATTATTTACCAATTTATTTATTTATTAATTCATACATTGACTTTGGTCTTTTTATATCAATAAAACAGGCTTATAGCTCAACTAAAACATCCAAATTTGCAGAAATAATCCTGAGGGCATGACCCAGTGTCCTCAGTGGCAGCTACAGCCCTGTTCCCCACTTGCAAGGGGCCCCTGGAGGCCCCCTGACCCACCACTTTGGGACCAGTAGAGACGCTGCACCTGTATGCAGTGCGCCTGTCCCGTTTGGAAAAAGTTGGCAGCGCAATGGTTACGCAGCGTGCGTCTCAAGGGCAAAGGAAATGAGGAAAACGACCACAGTAACTAATGAAGACTCCTCTCTTCCTCTGTGTCTGCGGACAACCCTGCTGCTCCACCGGCTCTGCTGTAGCTGTGCTGCCATGTCAGTGGAGGATGTTATTCCAGTCATAAGGATAAAAAAAAGATGCGCCTAGAACGTCACATTTTCAGTGGAAGCGACAGTGTGGAGAGGCTGTGATCGAGCCGGGGAGCGGAATATGCGGCACCGTGCAGCTCTGCACGTCGGGCTCACGCGTTGGATCTTTACCGGATAAACGTCCTATGGCTGAAATATGTGTTTTTATTTCAGCCTGGCACAGGATTTTATTATCGCACCACGTTTCAGCAGGAATCTGGATGATCCTCCAGTCACGTCACCCCGGATCCCCACACCAGTTTCATAGGATGAGGACCAATAAACCGACCTAAAATAAATATAGCCACCCGTCAAAGTTTAAAGAAGTCTCATTTTAAAAATCTGCATTTTTAAGGTGATGGTGTCAAGAATAGATGTTAAATCATTACTTGAGAGCAGCAGGTTTGTGGAAGGAGGGTTGTTTTAAACAGCCCGCCCCGGCGTCTTACTAATTACAATAATATAACAAACTATCATTAGAGTTACGGTAGAGAACTGACTCTTGCTGTAGTGTAGACGACCGTGGGTAGCCTAAAATGCAACAAGATGAAGTTATTATTCCAACATTGAGGATGCCACCATGGGTGTCCTTTCAAGGAAGGGAGACTGGAGAATGAAAGGGGACTTGCTGCGTCTTTAATCGGACACAGAGGCGAAAGAAGGAGACGGCCGGACAAGCCATCTTCTCTTTTTGTTTTTTTCTTTTTGGATTGGTCCAAAAATATTTTTGCGTGCCCCTTGGACTCCTGCACAATGGGGATTATGCTTCAAGTTATTCTAGGAATGTTTCAATTCCTGCTGCTCACCAGAATACCGACGTCCCATGCCAAGGTATGTATATATTTGACCCAAAGAGACTGCATGTATGAAGTGGTCAGCCTGCCACCAGTTAGAGCTTGTGCTATATATATATATATATATATATATATATATATATATATATATATATATATATATATATATATAAAGTAAAGATATAAAGTAACAGCCTATTTTGTCTGTTGGAGAACATGTGGGACTTTTAGCTTTGTGGAAATTATCCCCGAGGTCAATGACACCTGTCACTTATAGCCCAGTGACAGGGACATTCACTATAATAACCTATTCATGTAAGGCGTTATGATTATTGACTTTATAGTAGGCCTACACTGTGGTATTTATTGTCTGCTCTCACTATCATAATCCAGTGTCACTTCTAGTGAGGCAATATGAGTTTATATGCTGTAATAAATAATTTACCAGAGTTTTGTCGATCAGTTATAAGCCATTCAAAAGAAAAACTTTTGGGTTGCCAGGTTGGTAAAAATCCGCCTTCAGCGTGACACTTAACTTGTCTTTTTAGCTAGCCTCGCCCGTTGGGAAGGCAGGAGACATAAAAAAAACCCATACAGTTATAAAATGTTGTTAATTAATGGATTAGTTAGTATATTAAAGAAAAAATAATGAAATTATAGGGAATTGTTTTGGTTTTATTTGCATTCTTAGCGGGAGTTTGAGGAGAGGATAACATTCTGGTTAGCTTAGTCAAAGACAACAAATCCGTCTCTGGTTGAATTTAGCAGAAAAACTGGAAACGGGAAAGCTAGTCTGCTCTAACCAAATGTAACAATACCAGTATATTTAAAGGTAGTCAATGAATACATTTAATCTAGTTTAAATCTTTAATATGACAAAAAAATTAGAGAAAAATCGGTAAGGTTAACCTTCTAGTCTTTGGTGGTTGCCTAGCAACTAATAGGCATAAAGTGGTTAACTAATTGTTATTTTACAGCTGTTTTTAGGATATATAATATGTCAATAAGGTATTTTAGAGGTTCTGGTAAACAGTTGGACTGAGCATGGCCACTGTAGTTGTTTCCATTTTTGTCGCTAAACTATGCTAAGCTAGGCTAACTGTCTGCTAGCAAGTTACTAACATTTATCACCAGTCACTATTTAAGGGGTCTGCCTGATCAAATAACAAGTTAATGCTAGCTAAAAAAAGAAAAAGCAAGTTTGAACCAGGTAGCCCAAAATCTGTTCTTATTTATTTAAAGTAAATTTCAATGAGTTATTAAACATTAACAAAGCCATGTTGGTGCTGCAACCAGCCATTCATTCAATTATTAATTATTTGTGGATTATTCTTTCAATGTATAGGGTTAGTTAATAAGTCTTTAAAATGTCTGAAAATAGTGCAAAGACTTCAGATTCCTTGTTATGTCTGACCAACAGCCTTAAACCTGAAGTTATTCAGCTAGCAATAAAACAGAAAGTTGCAAATCCTGAGATATTAGAAGCGGCAACTGGTAAAGGATTGATCATTTTGCTCGATAAATTGCTTGAAGGATTATTCCAAAATCAAAGCTATCTTCAATGAATTATCTGCCAGCTGACTGATAGATTAATCTGTTTCTGCCTTAAAGACATTAATTAACACGCATTAATACTTCAAAGGGATGGCAGTGATTCCAGTTATTCTGATTTGACTTGAATGTTTGCTTTGTGTTATTAAAATAGAGGATTGTTATCATAATTAGTTATCATGTTGATAATGTTCATACTGATATTTCATAACAGCAGGCACACCTAGATGGAGAGAACTGCATGTGCCAGTTCTTTATTTATGTCTGGAGACTGGTATCAGGAACAGACAGTGCCCTGCTGCGTCGTGGGATCCAGCCCTTACTTTGTGATGCTGTATGTTTTAGTGATGCATCATCATAGACGCTACATGACACACAGCAAGCAGCGTGACTCTTCGTCTGCTCATGGCTGCTGTCTCTCACACGAGACTCTGCTTTCATGCTGTCTCCTTTCCTTACAGATTGATTGAGGTTGTCTTTTTCCTCCTGTAGTGATTAAGCTTAGTGTGGGTGGATGCTGTATAGCTGTAAGACACACACACTTGGCCCATCTGTACAGTGTGCTCTGGGAGTGGCTGGGAGTTAGATGTGTTAGACAAAAGACAGACCAGTGCAGATGGCACTGGGCTGGCACTCAGGAGTGAGTGTGTGTGTGGCTGCCAAAAGGAGGTAATTTTAACTCCATCTCAAAGGCCGATACAGAAAAGACACACTTACTTAAGCTCACATCCTCCCAGTCACAAAATGGCCTCAGTCCCAGCTTAACTCAGAATCAATGTAGGCCATACCAGTGTGTGTGTGTGTGTGTGTGTGTGTGTGTGTGTGTGTGTGTGTGTGTTTTGTGTGTGTGTGTGTGTGTGTGTGTGTGTGTGTGTGTGTGTGTGTGTGTGTGTGTGTGTGTGTGTGTGTGTGTGTGTGTTAGAAGGGGGTGGAGCAGTTTAAGGGGGGCAACTGGACAAAGTCTACATTCCCTTACAAGTGGCCTTGGTCTTCACACACACACACACACACACACACACACACACACACACAGGTCCAATAATGGCTGTGTGTGTGTTTTCTTTTTGTGTTTTTAGTATAAAAAGTATTGAGCTATGCTTTACTTTGGTAAAATTACCAATTCAACAATGTAGCAATGCATTACAAGTCCTGAATTCAAAATCCTACTGAAGAATCATCAGTAAATTGTACCTAAAGTTTCAAAAGTAAAAGTACTTGATCTGAAGTAAAACTTCCCCACCTGTCTGATATATCAGTTGATTAATACTGATCAGTTATACAAAGCTGTGTAGTTTAGTTTGGTGGTTTTCAACCTGTGGGTCGGGCCTCTCCAAAGGGTCACAAGATAAATCTGAAGGGTCATAATATAACTAGTCTGACACACCAGATATAGATTCTTAACAACGCATTAACATCTGAATGATGACAAGATGCTCTAACTTTACGCTGTTATTGTTTCTGAAAGCCAAACGTATTTGGAACCACTGGTTTATTACTAAATCATACTAATTTTTGAATGTTTAATCTGCAAAGTAAGTAGCATAAGCTTAATGAAGTGGAGCAGACAGTTGCAGAAAATTAAATTGCTGAAGTGAGTCCCTTCAGCTCATTTTATAATAAATAAAAAAAGTACTAGGAGTCTTGTTTGTCAACTTCCAGCTCCATGATGACTGTAACAGTTCATTGTTGAGATATCCAGTGGCAGATACTCTCACTATCTATGACTGCGGGGCTACTGAAAGTGTTTCAAACACCATTATCAGGTGATAGACTTGAGGGCAAAGGTAGCAGGTACAGCTTGTTCAAAAATCAAGGAGCTCCCTCCCACAGACAGCCAGGTTGTTGAAAATGTGTTTGGATTTTGGTCTTGAACATGGACATTTTCAGTTACGTCCTCAAATGGACCAATGGACTCTACCCTTGCAGGAAATAGAGCCCAAAGTGAAGCATGTTTTATTTAGTTGTACTACTGTTGGTTGGCTCTCACCCTCCTACATTTGTATCTGTGTATCAAAGTTCAGAGTTTTCACTTTCCTACTGTCATTTACCACCATGCATCACTGAGCCTGTCAGATGTCAGGTGTGAAACATTCTGCTGTTCATTTACAGGAAATACTTTGATCTGTTGATATGCACCACCGGCAATTTTACAACATTGTAAAACAGGATATTGCAGGCAAGAGCTCAGACATTAAATCACTGTTTTGTAATGGTTAGTTTAGGAAAAAACTTCATTATTGATCAGTAAATATATTATATTATATGTATTTTAAGGATATAAATTATTGTTTTTCTGTGACCTACCAAAGTACTAAGTTCACCCCCTTTGCCTGGTTAAATCTTTTTTGGTGGACATAAATTAAACCGCTTGTCATGACTCCAAAGTGCAATACTGAATGCTATCTACCAGGTCAACCTGACATGTAAACACTAACCTTATTGAAACGTGCTTTTTTACAAGTTCATTACTTCTGTTTTCTCCCTTCAGCTCGCTCATTGGCGGCCGGCGGATTCATCAAAATCCAGGGAGGGGCGAGAAGGTATGCTCCCTGTTTTTACAAAAAAAAAAAACCTGCACCACTTATTGGAGCTGATAGAGAAAAATGAAATCATGACTTGAATTGATTTATTTCCACCAGTGCGGCGGTGGTTGGAGGTTTACTCGCGGAGTGGCTGTGAGCCTCGGGACACTCTAGTGGAAGTTTGGCGGGAGTTGCCAGGGGAGACCCACCATCTCTTTGTGCCATCCTGCGTGTCGGTGAGGCGATGTGGTGGCTGCTGTGCTGACGAGGCTTTGGAGTGTGTTCCCTCACTCACACACACACTCACCATGGAGGTATAAACATAGACACACACTTAAAAATCCCTATCTGCTTAAGTGTCGATGATTCATGTTGGAAACAGTGAGATGATGTTTGAATATTTTCTGTTCTGTGTGCAGCTGATGAGAACCTCCTTCATGAAACATGAGCTCATTGAGCTACCGTTCGTTGAGCACAGCCAGTGTGAGTGCAGGTAATGAAACACACAGTCTGAGCACAGAGATACATGTTGATGGACCTCACTGCACCTTTATACTGACCCCGTCTGTTTTATATGTGTGCAGATTAAAAGAACAACTCCAGCCAACACCTACATCAAGGTAACACATACTGTTTTCTTTCCCCTTCCTCTTCCCTTCTTACCATTTTAATATCCCCTTGTTTTTTTCATGTTTAATTGTGTATGAGTGAGCTGTTGTTGTGAAATGTCATGTTCCAGCATCTCTAATGACTTTATGAAACACTGTCTGTGGAGCCATGTCCACTAATGACGCTCTTATAATTCTGCTGATTATGTTGTTGGTGAGGAGGTAGAGTAAGGTTTTTTTTTTAAAAACTGTTCTGATGAAACCGAAGTAGCCATAAATGGCTTAATAGTCTGTAAAAGAAGTTACTTGTTCTTATATTCATCATCTGGGGACAGAAAACTTGAAATCGATTTCAAACAGTTACTCAATCCTTGCTGCAAAAGTCTTATATCTCAGGCCAATATCTCTCCTCTTAAATGCAACAAATAACTTTCACATCATCAATGTCATGTCAATAAAATGAGCCTAGCAATATTTTCTTTCCAGGTTTAACTATGATTTAACATGGTTAAGAATCAACCAGTTAGCCAGGAAAGCAGATGATGAATTATTTGTTCTGGCAGAAGCATTTGTACCCTCTCCCATTCAGACAGATTTCCAGACAGCCAGGCACCGAACATGCCAATCACAACCTTTTATCCAATAACAGGCAGGTTTGATAGGATGACTGGTATCCAGGTCAACTAAGGAAACTCAGATCAAACAGTGAAAGAAGGCAGCGCAGATCAAATATTAATCAAGATTCTGATACTGCATTTTACTATTTCTCCTTAAATCCTTTCAGAAACACATTTTACTGTACTGTTTAGCCTTAGTTTGGAGGAAATACCACCCTAACCCACACTCTGCTCCTCCCAAAGTGGGGAGTCATTCTTCTGGCTCCAAGTTGTAATGTGGAAACAATATCTTGGCTACAAAGATGTTTTGTATTTTATTGCTCAGCTCAAACATTGAGTGTTTCTTCAACGATTCAAGGAACTTAATAGGCATTAAGCCATGTACTCTCTGGTCTAAGTGATCATGATTTATCATTGTAAAATCAAACTAAAGTGCGTCATCAAAAATAATCATTATAACAAGTAAGAAGGAGGGATTGTCACCTGATAGGAGACACACACACATATTTTGGGACTGTCCAAAGTAAAAAAAAAATGATTTCGGGATTCAGAAATAATTATTATTTTTATTAAACATTGATTTACCTGTGACCCCACAATTTTATATTACTTAGCACTCCGTAAGGGGAGTTGGGGAAAAAAGGAAGCTGTATCTATTACATGTCCTGTTATTAATAGCTAGGAAGATGATAACTGTATTGTGGGTAAAACCACTCCCTCCTACTATACCCCAGTGGCAGGAGAGAGTGAAAAAGGTATATGTAATGGAGAAGATAACGGCTCACCTTTATCTTAGGATGGACATTTTCACAACAAGATGGGGTCCTGTAAGCAAATACTTAAATCTACCAATGTGAAACATTGTCAAACTATGCTACCTCAGAACTGTCCGAGTGTATTTGTGATTTAGAAGAATGTCAGAAACAGACCAGTGAGCCTAAATTGTTTGCCAAACTGTTATTTGTTTGACTGTTCAGGCTATACATTTCATGAATAACTTATGACTAGTTGTTTATTTGTATGTATGTAACAGAAAGAAAAATCTGATGTCAACTAAAAGATGTGTAAATACATATGAACCCCAATAAATTATTGGTTAAAAAAAAAAAGTAAGAAAAACAAACAATAAATAAGCAGTTTAAATAGTAAGATAAGATACAAGATAAAGTGAGCTGTGTGCAATCTCGTAGTTTCTAGTATTTGCGTGAGAACGAGGCGCAAAGGAAACATCTTGCAATGTTAACAAAAGTAAAAAATCATTTGTATATGCGCCCTGTTATTCGGATCTGCTCCATTATTAAATGGGTTCTTCCTTGGCCGAGGCGACACAGTTTTTCCATAATCCTGCAGAGGGACAGACAAACAAACTGAGCCGAAAACATAACCTTGTCCATGGAGGTAGTGATGTGGTACAGGTGGCATCAGTCCAGGCACACTGTGGTCATATGGTATGGATCCTGGATAACTCACCATAATGCAACTTTGTCAGATTTCTGATGTTTTCTATCATGTAGAAAACATCCACCAACAACAAATCTATAGCTTTGAAATCAACCTGCAGAAACTGACTTTAAGTCAACACGTGCTTTAAGTAAAGAAAGCTTCCTGTTCAGGTGGTAGTCACCATAATGCTAAGGTTTGATTGAGGTTCGTGCTGGACTGACAGCTGTACACTGTGAGATGAACATTTCTGTTGCATCCCTGATGTTTGTTTGTGTTCCTCATACTGGCAGGTCCAACCACACAATCATATGATTGCATCTTTAATGTTTATGTCCTCCTACTTCCTGTTAGGATGTGGACATAAATAAAGAATTCCAATGTATGTGTGTGTATACAATACATTTACCCTGTTCAGGTTTCATGTGTGTATGTGATTGTGTGCTGAATCACTGCATGTATGTGTGCATGTGTACATTATTTATATATTAGTAAAAAAAATTTGGAGAAAGTTTTCACGTGTGTGTGTGTGCAAGAGAATATTTGTTTTTGTGTGTGCGCCCCTCAGTGAGTTAGCATCTGTGTGACTCTCTCCCAGCGTCCCCTGAGACTGCCCGCATCCTGTTGTCACCATAGAGATGATTTTATCTCCCCTGCCATGTGCTCTCTCACAGACTGACGGAGCAGAGTCACGCATCCGTGAGAGTAAATTAAAGCTCCAATGACAGTAACAGCAGCACACTCAGTTAATATTGTCAGAGCTGAGCTGGTAAAGACTATCTGGCCCCAATAATTACATAAAGGTTAATATAGTTTACAGCAGATGGGATTAAAAAGACAGGGAAGATAAACTAGAAAAGCCAAAAGCTGTGAGCAGATGCACTTTGTTGTGGAGGGCACCAGCATGCATTAAAGTAAAACAGATTGTGCTCAATAAAGGCTGGGCCCTCAAAGTGATAAGGAGGACAGGGACATGGACAGAGCCTGGTAAACTGTGGACATGGCCAACAAATGCTGTTTCCAGAACATTTTCTCTATGTTTTTCAAAAGTGTCTCTCTTCTCTCCTGATAGCCCACACTGACGTCACTGTTCCTTCTTACTGATTTTTGTTAATGTCAATTAATCTAATGAGGCAGTAATAATTGTAGCCTCCTGGTCAGCGATCTGTATTCAGTATTCAGATATTTTACTTGAGTTAAAGTAGCAATGCCAGTTTGTGAAAACAAATTCATTGAAAGTAAATAGTCCCTTAGACTGCAGGTATAACATTTAATGTCATTATGCAGCAGAACAGCTCCAGTCAGACTTGTATATATTATATATTTTACCACTGGATTGGGGACTTGGGTCGAGTCATCTGTACCCTTTGACCTCTGCTGACTGCAGGCTGCTTACTACAGATAAAATATCTAACTTTTTGCACCAAAATAATACCATCTTTTGAAACCTTCCTTTGAGAAACATGACCCTGTTTTTCAACAAAACTCAGATAAATAATCTAAACTTCTCAACTGTTAATTAAGCCAACCTTTTCCTGAATAGAAAACAGATTCAAATTGGTAAAGAAGTACAAACACAGCAAACATTAAATGAGGTATAGGGAGGCAGATTACAGTTTGGTGTATGTTGTTTCATGCGAATACCATTTTACTCCTGACTATTTAATGTGTTTAACATTTTGTTTTTCTGATATTCCCAGGCCCAATCTGAAGCTAACAAGAACAGACAAGAAAAAAGAGAAAGGAAAGTCCAGACAAAAGACTATTGGAGCCTTCAGAGCTGCGTATGTTAAATATTCAATACACATTGATGTTTTTTATCTTAGTTATGAGCTTTAAACTGATGTTTTTACTTCTGTTAGTCAGTAATTTCAAGATACCATCAGCCTCAGTGAATGTTTGGATTAGAACAAAAACTAGGTTATCTGGTCTACATTATTCCTGAAGGACAATTTGTTTTACAGCCACAGCCGTCAAGGTCTCACACACACACACACACACACACACACACACACACACACACACACACACACACATTCAGCTAAGGGATCCATGTCTGTGTAATATTAAAACCAAAAGACTAATAAACTTTCTAATAACAACAACACAGTATATAGCAGCTATTAATTCATGTGTAATATATACTGTGATCAGTAATATTACATATTATATACATTATATTATATAATCTACAACTCTGGCCATCGAGAATGTGAGTCAGAAACATTCAAGGGCAATAAAACCATTTTGAAATGATTAACCTGTTACACTGTAGCAGGTGTGTGTGTTCTGCCACATGTACCATGATTCCCATGATTCAGCCCTGAGGAGTGAAGGAGAAAAGCGTCACTTTCTTTTTTCCTCTGCTTCCCCTTCACTTTGCTGTCAGTCATTTCTGTCCTCCGGAGGGGCCAGAGGTGAGTCGGTTTGGGTGTGATGTCCCTCAGCACCCATCCATCACTCAGAACAGGCTTTATTCAGATTCTGGCAGGGGTGAAATCTGTGTAATTTGCTCCCAAATGCCACCTCCTCTGTCCATGCCAGCGGCAGGCGTGGTCATCGAGGTCTGAACAAAGATGGCCCCTCTCTGCCTCATTAAGTAACTTCATCAAAGCCGCCAGCCTCCCGGGAAGACTGAGGCAGAACCAGCTCCAGTTAATGGACCAACTGACGCAGGCAACTTTCTCAGACTCAGAGAAAGTACAGAGCGTTTAGAGGAGAAACTGAAAGCCTTGGAGGCAGCTAAGTGACGATAGCCATGGTAACGGACAGAAAAACAGACCGACAGAAAGAGCAGAAAGTTTGTTAGCAGCGCAGGAGACAGTATCCCACATTAGTCACACATCTCCCACACAAACCTCATTGTGTGGGTTTCTTTCTGTCTGGCACACCATTTTCAAACAAGCAGATCAATATTTTATAGCTAAATCTGATGGGAGGTCTATTGTAGATGAAGAGACTAGCGGTAGACATATCTGCCACTCCTTATCTCTTCAATATATATTGTAGCTGTCAGTCTTTTGGCATGTTGGTTCACCACTTTGGTCCAAACTGAAACACCTTGAAAACAACTATTGGATGGATTGGACAGGAAGTGTTATACTGACATTCATGGTCCCCTCAGGATGAATACTAAATAATCCCCTTGGCTTTCTTGTAGCTTCACCATGAGGAGGACATTTGTGGTTTTCATCATTTTTTATCCAGCTCCACCATGAGGCAAACTAATTAGATTGTTCCTGATCAACAGTTAACATGTTTAACTGACCTATTGAACATGTTTAAAGATCCCCCTCACCAAAAAAATTTTTTTATGTCCCGATATATGTATGACCTAGACTATACTGACGTGTATCTGTGCAAGTCAGTAAAGTAAGTTGAATTATGGCAACTTTTTTTAAGTGCAGTGGTCAATTACATTTAACAGTGTAACCCTGGAAAGCTCAATTTGTTCACAACTTTGAAAGCCAATCAACAGTCAGAAACTTTTCAGTGCAGAGAGTAAAAATCATCTTAGCACAAAAACATCCTAGCACATTACTGTACATTACACAACCTCAAACACTGTAAGCCATGACCATGACATACTGTTTTTACACCCCTCTTCCCTTCATCCAGGACCCATGCTCCCCCATCTCTTCCTCCCCCATCCACTCCTCCTCCTCCATCACCGCCTCCTCCTTCACCTCCCCCTACCAGCCTCTCTCCTTCTCCGTCGCCATCTCTAAGGCCTCGTTGCCGCCCCTGCAGAGGGAGGAAGTGGGCACTGGATGCGACGTCTTGTCAGTGCCGTTGTACTATCACAGCTGAGAGCTGCAGCCGAAAAGACCGGAGGCTCAACCCTCACCGCTGCAGGTCGGTCCACGCCAAGCAGCAAACTGCATCTTTCTAGTAGCCAGCAGGGAGTGACTCCACTGGCTGCAAAAACAAGTCACATTTTATAGAAAATGACCCTACTTCTCACGATTTATTTCCTCATTAAACATTTTCCTAACGAGTTTATGGTTTCAATCACAAGTTTCAAGTTTTCTTTTATACAGAATGATGTTTTTGTTTTTTAAAAATTTGGTCACATTTTAAGTGAAATAAACAATAAAACTGTGTATGCTTTCAGACGTGGCTAGCTTGTCTGTACAGATGTAATCAGAGTAATCATATAATCAGTGAGAGTGAGAGTGGCTGTCTAACTCAAGTGGTAGAGAGAATTTACTGTCGGGTTGGCACTTTGATTCCACATGTTGAAGTGTCCTTGAACAAAACACTGAACCCCAAATTGTTCCCAAAGTGGAAGTAATGTTGGACAAGAGTTAGTGTCGACTCATTGTGCACAACTGTAATATACATCATAAATGTGACAATCAGCCTTGTGTCTGTCAAAAATGGTTTGATGCTAAAACCTTTCTCACTTTATGTTTATTGTTCCAGGTGTGAGGCCATGAGGACTTGATGTGTCTACTCACTTTGTTTTCACCTCCTTCTTACCACCAACCCCTGTTGATTCATCGCTCACTCTCAGCATCCGTGCCATGGAGCATAAAGACGTTTGGACATGATGTACCCTCAGACCACCGAAGGAAATACTAGCACACATGAGAACCTGTAGCAGCAATACAGCCTGAATATCTGTCTACGTGTGTGTGTGTGTGTGTGTGTGTGTGTGTGCGTGCAGCCAAACATCTTTTCACCTCCATATGTGCATGCATGCTCAGACATGTCGAGTCACAAAATATGTCCCTTGAGCGCAGGGGTGAAGTGGCAGCTTAATGGTGACTCTGAGAGACAAATTCTATCTTGGTGGATGCAAACACACAAGATCCTTTTCTGCTGTGGTTCGGAGGTCTTCTAGATCTGCAGTTGAACTTATAAATACAAGAGAGCAGTGGGAACTAACAAGAACAATGGATGTGAAGTGGATCGGTCTTTTGCAGGTGTCCTACTCATTGACTGAAGTTGTGATTTGTTGTTCGCAGGCAAGCTGCACATGGAGATGGATTTCACTGCAAAGTCATGGCCAATTTTTATGCAAAGGATTTGAACAAACAAAGGGATCAGATTATAGATAGACACATCCACACTCAGACATACCAGAAGGACATAGGACATGCCCATGAACTGGCACCCCAGTGTGCGTGGACCTATAGTTGAGCTGAATGCTGGGATGGAGAATATCTGTGTGGTCTCCTCAATGAAAGACCCAGATGGGATATCCCTGCAGCCGTTCCCTCTCATTCAAAGCGTATGACCACGGGCTGGCTCTCCAAGCCGCTTTCCGGCATTTGTTTAATTTGAGTCTTTTGTCTCCATCTTCCCTTGGCTCCCCGATTGAAAGCAGCCGCTTTGCCTCTCTTTGCCTCTCTTTGCCTCTCTTTTAGGCAGTGAGGAGAATGACAATAATGAGGCCTGGCGGCTGTCCACTGCTTCACACATAAACATTCACACTTATAATTCCAGGAACACAGACGACATTGCACATGCAGACACACACAATCGCACTCACTCTGTGCTATAGCAGGCACAAACACATTCATATTTACACACACACACATGCAATGTGAAATGAATGCAGGTAGCCCAAAGCATTTGTTTGTATATGTCAGTTGTTTATATTTGCAATTTACTGCAAAGTCTTGGTTTAATATTGTATTATATGCCTCTGTTTTATATTTTATTATAATTCTGTCAAGCTGATTGAAAAGATATTCTATATTGCAGAATGTGCGTCTTTGTTTTGTTTGTTCATCTTTAATCCGTCTGCATAAAGAGTCACGCTGGGTGGCCAGCTACGCATACACTCTGCATCTAAACCGATACCCAAATGTATTGAATTTAAAGAGTCACGGCTCACATGGGCCACAAATGGGAGACTATATACATTATAATGTGTAATTCAAACAATCAGGAGGGCAGTGTTGTCCGCAGCACACAGAAACAAAGCAAATAGCCATTCCCAGTGCAGAGAAAAACATGGCTGTTTTTGTTGCATGTCAGAGCCGGGATTGAAAGAGTATTATTCATGTGGAGCATAACTTGTTTATATTCTACCCGAATCTCACGGTTTAACTCCATGTTAGTTCATGACTGCCTGGCCGCTGAGTGGGAACTGGGATTTGAACTGTGACTGTTTCAGAAAAGGACGAGGTCTTGAGCAGCTTGTCAGTCAGCGTGACGGACTAAAGCCAGAGCTCAGAGGGCCCATAATGGCGGGTCATGGAGTTTAAACCTATTTCTGAAACTCTTTGTCCTGTGCTAAATTTTACTGAGAACATTTTGCAGTGACGTCTAATCTTTGTGACAAACAGTAGCTCTGAGACTCCATAATTCATGTCCGTACTCTTCCCTCAGTTTTTAAATGATCCAGCGATTGAAAGGGTCCAGAGTCTGAATTATTTGTGTTTCAGCTTTGAGCTAAAGAACTTTGTTTCTGTGGCCGGTGTGATAAGCTCTGTATTTATACTGTCCTGAGATGAGATTATTTTTTTCCATGCTCGAGTCCATTGTTCAGTGTTTGTTATTACTGTCAATCAATGCTTCAATCACTACCTCTATATCAGAACATGTTAATGACCAAGTATTAGAGCGTTAATGTTACTTTTTCTGTGTTATTTCAGACCTCTTTTGAGATAATAATGTTTGTATTTACATTTAGCAATAAGGATAGTCTCCAGTGTAGAGATGTGGAGCTGCAGCAGATCTGTAGTGATTACCACTGGTTTAGAGGAAACCTATAGGAGTTATCTGTGTGCGTCTTCATAATCTGAAGGGAAGCATTTTGTCAAATGAGGAGAGCTGAACTGGTCCTCTGACTACAGACCCGACACTGTGTGATGATGTGGAACAGGACGTGGTTTCCCAAAACATTTGTAGCCTCAAACTACTGGTGATCTTAAAGTTTTGGCTTTAAAGAAATTGTTTGACATTTTGGAAAATGTCAAACTATTTTACTTGAAAAGAATGATACCAGCAATCAGAAGACTAGAAACAGAGAGAAACAGCTAGCCTGGCTTTGTCTGGGAAAAGAAATCCATGTAGGCGCAGCTCTAAAAGCTTGAATACATCAAAGAACTAGCAGCGATGAAGGAAGACTGTTGGGTCACTTAAACACATCCAGAGAAGACAGCCAAGTGCCAACTAGCATGTGTGTTCTGCACCTGTGTGAGGATATAACTCTCCAAACCAGCAGGTGATAGTAGTCCATGGATGTACAACCCTGATTCCAAAGGAGTTAATAGTTAATAGGAGTAAAAAGAAACAGAATACAGTGTATAAGTACAAAAAACAAAAGTTTTCACTCAGCTCATAGACTTTACATCCTTATGACGTCAGGTTTTTAAGTGGCTTTCTTAGCTCAAGGCAAGTTTTACGGATATAAAACACGGATCAAAACTTTAATGGAAAGAGCAAGAATTGAGTTTCTGAGAATTTCTTTCACTAATGCGGTCTATGAGGCCAGTAGTTTTCTTTTCAGATTGATTTCCCTCACCATTGAGCCGCGCTGCAGATTAAACAGCCAAAAAGCTGCCAACAAGGGTCAGACTAATACCAACAGTGCAGGACACACCGCAAAAAATAGGGCGACAGACAATGGCCGACAACCGACCATCAGCCTGGTGTGCCACGACCTTTAACCTCACTAGTTAACATGTAAATCTCTTTTCTTTAATCTGCACAACAGCCAGTGAGAAAACAACAGGTTGTGGTTTTAATGAGCAAATTAATCAAGACTGAGCTGTTTCCCTTTGTTTACAGTCTTTTTGTTAACTGACCTAAGTGACTGCTGGTCTTGTTATGTGATTTATTAAACAGAGAGTCGAATCAACCTTCAGCAGTGAATTAGCGCATATATATATATATATATATATATATATATATATATATATATATATATATATATATACTTTTTTTTTTTCAATTTTCCGGCCTTTTCTTTGATAATGTTGCATTTTGTGAACAAATGTTTTGGGAAACCTCAGAGTCCCTGAACCTCAGTACAGATTGCACTTGTGTTTGAGATTGCAAAGCACATACTGTACATTAGTCCACTGGAGAAAAAAAAACGGATGGACTCATATTGAAAAAGCTCCACTCATGTAGACATGTACGACATATCTAAGACATTCCACCTTAAAGAGTTGTGGCGTTGAGATCCGGTTGTTACTTCTCGTGACCAAATTCTTTCTTATTTTAAAGTACAAATCCTGAACAATAAAATCAACGAACCAAATCAGAAAACACCAGTATCTGCTGTTGCACCCACCCTTTCAGCATCACAGCTCTTTAAGATAAACAACTTGGACATATTAATATCCCACTGAAATGTCCTGATCCTGTCTTAGTCTAACATCAGTGTGCTTTGTATCTGCACAGTCTACATCATACTGTAAGGTAGCCCTGTTCTAGCCTCCAGTGTCTTAGCCTATAGAGACCCCTAACTAAACTATATAACATTTTATAATATACCTTGTGTATGACGTACTTTAGAGATGTATTTGTAACTTAATTTTAGCTGTACTTTGCAATGAATCTCTCCTCTGCGAATATATATTGTACTACTGTAGCCTATGTATAAAGAAAACACTCTTTTTTTGCTGCTACACCATTTGTGCCCTACTATGATGTCTTTGTAGAAAACAATGCAGTTCTATGTTGTATTAGTATATAAATGCCAATTAATCAATTCAATGTCCACATAAAAGTGTACCGTCAAATATATTGAAAATGATACCAGGATACAGCCGTGATGTTACAGATGTTATTAAAGGAAATGTCTTATTTTTCGTATAAACCTTTCGTTTTCTTCCTGTTTATCCATGCTCTACTCTGACCTCATCTCTCCCCATCTCTTTTTTTTTTATCTCTCATTTGGTGGTAATGAAAGGTAAACAGACACTTTTGATTACAGTGGGAGTTGGGTACAGACCGTGTGTGTGTGTGTGTGTGTGTGTGTGTGTGTGCGTGTGTGTGCGTGTGTAGTGACGTGGTGTTATGAGACATAATATTGTTCCCTCTCCTCCTCTCGTTTGATCTGCTGAGTCAGAAGCTGGTTGAGTACAAAGGTGTGCAGCCCCACACATGTGACGAGGAAAATTACTGAGTTCATTTACTCCAGTACAGCCAAGAGGCACATAGGCAAATACTGTACTTATTATTGATCTGAGAGCTAGAATTACTTTTCAAATTAAGATTTTACAAAAACCAAAAGCAGATGTCCTGTTCAACTTAATTTTACTTAATTTGTCTTGCAGCCAGGTAAAACAAAGGCACACACAGGCTCACACATACGCTACATAAAACATTACAAAATACATAAAACATATAGTTAAACTATGTGGAAAAACAATAAAACCCAAGTCACACAAAATAATGTACATCTCGAATGCACGCAGTCATTATTACTAAAAATTAAATATACAGTGTTTCTAGAGATTAAACTACACAACATGTAAAATATCCACCTTGACCAGCTAAAAGATTAACACCTTAAGGATCCGATTGCGTGCTGGTGGACTAGAGACTGAGGGCTTTCCTAGTTATCTTGACAATAAGGGGTTTTTTTTCAACAATTTCTGGGTAGTCTGAGTAGCTAATGTTATCAACCAAAACATTGCTGCAACAATTTATGCAAATGTGTAAATGTGTGAATATCTGCAGGGTTTTTTTTAAGTTAAACTTCCTCATACAGGCTGCAGTGTTCACATGAAATTCTCAGCCAGTTGACTTTAGAGATAGTTTCCCATGTAGTAACAAGAACCGTAAATCTTTTATCAAGGCTGATGTCCTTCAGACGAGGCCTGTGGATCCATGTTTCTGTTGCAGATAACGCTGTTTGTTTGTTTTGTAAAAAATAAAATAAAAAGTTCTTTGTATTCACAAGAGATGTTAAAAAACACTCACTTTCCTGTGAGTTTAACAGAAACCAGCAAATACACGATTCTTCTTTACACAGCACATATTAACCTCTGCCTTTTATCTCTCTCTGTCTCTCACACACACATACACACACAGAAACACACACACACACACACACACGCACATACAGGGGTGCTGATACCATCTAACAAAACACACTTGCAGGCCAGATAGCGTCCAGTACCTGCTTCAACACAGCTGCTGCTACAAAAGCAGGGAGGACACTGTGGCTGAAGTTATTAGAAAAACATGACTCTGAACACAGAGAAAGCAAGGTGGAAAAATACAGGAAGTCCTGATACAAGTGCAGCGAGGAAGATGGATGATGTGCAGAGGGATGGAGGGATGGAGGGAGGCAGACGTGTGGTTTGAAATACACATAGGAAGTCCAATTAATGTGTGAAATGTGTTAGACCATGCAGAGAAACAGGCAAAGGGGCACATGAAAGTCTGAGCAGCACCTCTTTGTTGTTATTCACCAGCATGATGACATATTCTTGGGGTTTTCTGACAAGCGCAGAGCTTTTAAAAGCACATTTTGGAGTAGAGGCATCTTTTCTGTAACGTGATGGATGACTCACCGTGTCCTTTTCTCTTTCTCTCTTTCTCTGTCTCCCTAATCTTGTAGCTATATTTAGTACTGGCATGATGCCCTTCCAGACAGATAGGTTGGCAGCAGCATTTAGCTCCTCTTCTCTCTCCTCTCTCTTCCATCCTCTCCTCTCTTCTTCACATTAAAGATGGATCAAATTAAACCGTTGCCATCAATCATTATAATGCGATAATACTGCCACGCAAGCTTATCAATTTACAGCCTGTAACTGGGATACAATTGGGCACAGTCATTAACTTATCACCCTTCATTTGGTCTAAAGTCTGCTCTGTAATGTGAGGTGCTTATTTGGGAACAAATTAGGGCTGAGCGTCATGTGGCCAGCAACTTTCATCATCATCAGCGTCATATTCATCATCTTCCACACCAGGGGCATAAAAAGGTGGCACGGTACTCAGCATACCAGCGCACAGAATACACAGACTATCTATCTCGAAAAACTATAAACTACACTGTAACTTCTGTTGAGCAGCAGCCACTGAGGCCACAATTTGCAGATTGGGATAAGTGCTGAATGAAAGTGAAAAAAATAAAATTACACAGCAATAATTATCAAAGGTTTGCTCACATGGGCTGCCATTGACGCCATAAGTGGGTTTATCCCAATGAGACTGTCCCTGTGTGCAGCATGACAGGCAGCATTACACAGAAACAGTCAGTCTTCTTGCTGATGGTTTTATGGTTTATATAGGTCATATTGAGGCATTAATCTTAAATTTGAGACTGTTTCATAACCAGTTTTAAAAAACTCATTCAAGATGCTTTAACTACTGAATGCAATGAGGAGAAGAAAGGAGATTAAATCAAAAAGAAAAGGTAGATTTTGGAGGAGAAACTTTTTTTCTGATGTTCAGAGGTGGAATGTAACTTGTACATGTATTCAAATACTTAAGTACAAGTTTGAGGTACATATTTCCATTTTACTTTATACTTCTACTCCACTACATTTTAGATGCAGAAATTGTACTTTTACTCCATCAATGATAATGATCCAATAATATATTTGGAATGTATATATAAATCTGAATGCATCCATTCTGCATAACAAGTACTTTTACTTTTGATACTTCAAGTACATTTTGATGCTGATACTTTTGTACTTTTACTTAAATAAGTTTTGAATGCAGGACTTTTACTTGTAGTTGTGTAATTTCACAGTGTGGTACGAGTACTTTTACTTAAGTAAGGGATCTGAATACTTTTTCCTCCACTGCTGATGTTCAGCAAAGCATCCAGTAATGTGTGAAAGCATAAAGGGGAGTGTTTCAGAGGAAGAGATAAGTTTGGAGGATTATAGCGAGGTATAAAAGGTGAAGGGGAGCGTAGATTAAGGGTGGTGCAGGAGCAGTGAAGGGTGGAAGGCTTTTTGTGGTTGAGGGTCTGAAGCTGGTAAAGAGGCGAGGGCATAGTTGTGGTCTGGGCGTGCTCGATCCTGTCAGGAGGAGGATGCGGGTACCAGTAGGAGTTAGAGGGGATCAGAGAGCCTGCTGGATGTTATCTCTTTGTCCGCACCATATCTGCAGGTCGACTCACCTGAGGCAGCAGCCAATCACGCCTCTGTCTGTCTGTCTGCTCACTCCCACTCAAAAGTTCACATACATCCGCATAACATTGAAGCTTGTAGCTGGCATCAGTCTGACATGACCATCTGAGCTTTTTGTTCCTATTATGAATCTATAAGTGCACTTTTATGTTAATAATTTAAGTTTAATAGCATACTAATATAGCACACATACTATAGTCTACTATTAAAACATATTGCTGTTCATTGATCTTCTTTCTTTTGTGCTTCTGATGTTTGTGCCACCATTACTACAGTATATGTGTACTCAAAAAATACTGCTTGCTGCTACTTACTTCAATAAAAATACCAAAATATCAGAATTAAAATATACTTAAAGTACCAAAAGCAAAAGTACTAATAATGCAGAATGGAACGTAGTTTGTATATTAATAGAATATGGATGCACTTATGTATTCATCACTTCAATGTTACAGCTGGCAAGGGGTAGAGCAAATTTGAATTATCTTATATACTGCTGACCTTAACCTATAATAATATTTCATAATAAATTCACAAGTTGATTTATATTTTGTATTAATAATAAAATAAGAACTGAACACAGTTACCAGATAAAAGCCGTTTTTAAATGAATGAATCAACAGCTGTTGATGAACATTTGTAAATAAAGTCCACAATAAAAAAAGTTAAAGAAAAAAATAGGAAAAGAAATAAATATCTTATCAAAACAAACCAACACCAGTTCAGCTTATATTTCCTGACTTCTATCCTTTTCTGCTGCTGAATAATACCAATTAAAACAATAATTATTTTGCCTGTGGAGAGAGTGACCTTTTTAAAACATATTTATCTGAAATTGTTAAATTATTTTTGTGTCTCTGGTATATTTAGAAAACATTTGAGAACTAGTTTTTGTTATTACATTTCCTGTCAGTAATAGGCATTTGGCCAAGTCGAACAATAAATGAATGACTATACTTTATGATGTAACTAGAGGTAAACAGGAGGAGGAGCGCCCCCTGGTGGCCGCTTGTTCTACCTGCAGGGATTTTCCGCCTCGCTGAAGTAGACGTGGCAGTGACGTCAGTGCCGGAAACGACCCGGATTGGAACTTTAACTCCTGGGCTGATTAGTTTTTGCCAGAAACATCGAAGGCTCTCGAAATATGGTGTAATATCGATTCAAGTAAGTCGGAATTGCTTGATTTGTGTCTTTTAAATAAGATGAAACATCACATTGTTGTTTTAGGTCGAATTGTATCAAAGTAGAGCACCAGAGACCGTAAGAAAAGCCCGGCTAGCTTTGCTAAGCTAACGTTAGCCCGTGGTTACCAGCCGGTGAGGCCGAGATCAGCTGTGTCGTGATAGGCGGCCTCCTCGCACAGAGACCGGCTCCTTATAATCGTTGTTATCTAATGATGTGTATATTTAGCTCACCTGTGACTTTATTTGTGAGTTGTACTTGTTATTTATCGTCTGGTTGTTGTAGTTTAGTCGGTCTTTTTAGTCGCGTTGGTGTCGGTAGAACCGTGCTGTTAGCTAACGGAACCTGCTGGCTTCTTACTGCCTCAAATTGTGTTTATTTATCTGTTAAACCTCTGAAGTCCAGGAGATTTTAGTTCAAATTTGTCAACTTCCTATACATTCATTTCTGTCTCTGTTTAGCATCTTTCAGTCTGTCCTTACATCACTTGCATGGCTCCTTTTTCTCGATACAAACTTGGCTATCAGTCAGATTTTTCATTTAATTTTAATTAATAAAGTATAAAGCTGCCAGGAACCCAAAATACAAACAAAAGACGCAGGTGTCTATGGAAATGTACATTTTTTAAATGTATTTATTTATTTATTTTTACCATTTATACACACACAACCAGCAGAAAACATAGTTTTCATTGTAGAAAGAAAATTCACATTTTAAAAATGGTCTAGAAACATAATTGGCACACTGTGAAAACTCCTGTGATTACACTTTCAACTGGCTTTCTCAGCTTGTCTACATATCCTATATGAATAAAGTTATTACTGTAAATAAAACATGTGTATTTTCAATACATAGATGGACTCCAGAGGGTTAAAATCTAAAAAATTAAGCTGTCAGCCTGTGAGTTTTTGACACGTATCTTTTTTTATTTATTACCATAGACATGTGTGTACATATGTACATGAAGGATACCCCACCTTGGCTGTGAGTTTGTTTGCACACCGGGAGGTCTTCACGTGTATCCGTCATCACACAGATCGGAGGAGAAAGGTCCGGCAGGTGGTGTCTGGTCTACAGGTGGTGACCCTTTACTGGCGGCAAGATGACGTGCCGTGACCGGACCCTCGAGTTCCAGTCAGCCTGTAAATCTCTCCAGGGCAGACCGGTATGTTGACACATCAAAGTTCAATATTAACGTTGTCACTCTATGTAAAATATGTAATTTGCCCCTCAGAGTTTTTTTTTTGTCAGCCAAGGACCCCTTACAAGATAGATAATGCATGTCCCTTGGAATAATAGGAGGCAGCCTGTTTTTATTCAATTTTTATTGTCTTAGTCATGTTAAATAACAACAAAAGAAAAAAAGATTTAAAAGATAAACGGTGCTGGAAATTTGTTGAAACACTTGAATTTTTAATTTAGGTGTTTTCTAAGACTGCTCCCTCTGAGTTGACTTATGGTTGTTTAAGTCCACAATGTTTTTTTTAAAGATAAGATAAGACTTTATTTATTACACAGTGGGGAAGTTTAGTCGTCACAGCAGCTCAAGATACTGACAGGGGTGTTGTGTTGTGACAAAAATATAGAAAACAAAATAAAAAGTAAGTAGTGTACATATACATTATATGCATAAATTATATACACCTTTATATATACTTAAATGGTTGCTATTGTTTGCTATTTATTATATTGTACATTGTTTTTCATGCTGAATGACTTATTTCCAGGAAAGTTATGAGCACATCTCTGGTAAACACAGGATGAAGGTGGTGTTTTGATCGATTCTTTATGGAGAAACTTTTACTTTTACAGATCAGTTGATTAAATCAACTAATCTGTTAGTTGACAAAATCGTAAGAGTGTTATTTGACTAAAACATTTTTTAGTCAAGGGCTGCCCTAGTATTTTCAATATTTTAAGTGCTTGAAATGTAGGAGGCTGCCACGAAACATAATTTTGGTTGTTTATAGCACAGTAATATCTAACTAATTGTGATGACGGAGTGAAATAATATTCTCTATATAAATGTGTAATTCACCACATCTGTAAGGTGCTGGAAAAGCTTAAAAACTGTAAACACTGTATTTTTTAGTAACGCAGATTAAATCTATTTCAGTCACTTTTACTTTTGGTTTCTGGTGTACTTCTCTCTTCTACTTTTGGTTCCACCCAGGCTGCAATAGTCTTAAGGTTAGTTATTAGGGGAAAAATATCACAAATAAATCTTTGGCCTGCTCTTATTTTTATTTGTTAAATCAACAAAATTAGAATCAATTAATTCTGTTAATTTACCAATTGGTTTCCCCTAAATTAGTGTTGACTTCTGTGTTCACATTTTTACATTTACCCCATAGCCTCTTAAATGTGTCTAAATGTGTCTCATGTTCTTTTTTTACTTCCTGTCCTGGCAGAATGGCGTCCAGCCCAGTAAACCAACTCTCAGCGCCCTCAGGCAGCGCAGTGACTTCACAGTTATGGCCAAGTAAGTTCCTCATAGTCTGTTTTTTTTATGTGTTTCAACAGTTTGTGAATAAACAGCACCTGGCTCTGCCACCTGTTCGTTCAAGGCAATCCAAACTCTTTGCGTTTGTTGTTCCCCATTGGTGGAACGCACTACCAGTTCCTAGCAGAGCAGGGGCATCCCTCTCTACCTTTTAAAAAAAAAAAAAAAACAACAACTCCTTTGCATTTTTTGTATTTACACATTTTTGTCCTCCATATCCTTTATACATGTGAAATACATCTTAATTGCACTTGTGTAGCCTAGAAGTCCTGGTAATTGTCTTTTTGTGACTTACCTGATAAGATTGATATTAATTTAATAAGAATGAAAACAAACGTTTTTGAGAATGTTGTGGTACTCCTTTTTTCATATAGAAAGAAAGCTACATTTTTGTTTGTTTTTTCCCTTATAGGAGAATTGGAAAAGACTTGAGCAATACATTTGCCAAACTGGAAAAGCTCACCATTTGTAAGTGCCCCTTTTCATTTTATTTTAGCATAATTTAAATTGTTCTAAAATCATGTGTTTGTATGTGATATTTTGATACTTATTTTTTGTAAGTCCTGATTCTACACACTGTTTTGATATTTTAGTGGCAAAAAGAAAATCTCTATTTGACGATAAGGCAGTGGAGATCGAGGAGCTAACGTACATCATTAAACAAGTGAGTTGAATTGTTAACATCCAATGAAATGTGTTTTTGCAAACCTACTGTACATTATGCATTTATCAGCTGTATACCCAAATCCTGTAATGTCTTTTAAAACTGCGCACCCTGCATTTATCTTTTTAGGACATCAACAGTCTAAACAAACAGATAGCACAACTGCAGGACCTGGTGAGGTCCCGCGGAGCTCCGGGTGGAAGACACATTCAAACTCACTCTAACACTATTGTGGTGTCATTACAGGTATATTCAATGAAGTCTAATTCATATATATCTATATCTACATTATATATGTGTATTCAATTCATTAATTATCTTTAGTTTTAATGACAAATTGTTGTTTTTTGCCAAATTGGGAGGAGTAGTGACGTTTTTCTGAGAAAGAAACGAGGATCATTTCATTTTTTGAATTTTCTTTTTTTTCATTCACAGTAATATTACATATGACTAATATTTATATCCATTGACATAAAGTTGTATCATATAACATTGCTTAAGAATGTGTTTGTAAATGACTACCAAATGTACTCACCTGAATTTAGCTGCACGTTGTTTAACTTTGCTGTATCTTTTCTGTTTCTACAGTCCAAACTGGCTTCAATGTCCAATGACTTCAAGTCAGTCCTAGAAGTCAGAACAGAGGTGAGAACTGTTTAGTTGACTTTTCTCATTCAGTAGCTGAAATAGCTTTGAATCAGACATTTTGACCTTCTTCATCATTTGTCTCTTCTCCTGCAGAACCTGAAGCAGCAGCGCAGCAGGAGAGAGCAGTTCTCCCAGCCCCCTGTGTCGTCTTCTCCTCTGATGGCCAACAACTTCAGTAAGTTTGTCCACATCTTGACTTCACATTATGATTATTTACAAAGGTCTCGCATTAAAGTAGTGTCGCCAACAGGTAGACGCAGCATGCTGGCGTAGCTTCATAAAGGCGTGTTCACTCTATACTGATACTGTTTGTGGTAAACGTCATACAGATCACAACCTAGCCTAAATAATCTCTTGAGACAAGGGTGACAAACAACTGTTGTAAATTGGTCTCAGGCTGACTGACTGTTTGATTTTACGTACAGCACAAGTCATATCCTGTTCATCTGTGTTCCTTTAATGAACACAACATTTTCTATCTTTAGAAATCAGTTGTTACCTGAAAGCCTGCTCGTCATCTTTTCATCTCCCATGAAAATTGTGCTGGCAGTTTAAAAAAGGAGCTATAGAGTGAACACTCCTTTTTATAGTGCATTTGTTTTGGCTTTGAGGCAGTATTCGACATGTCTGGCTCCTGCTCAGTTTCCCATTTTGCCACACAAATGGCTAAAAGTTTTCCTCTCGGGAGCTCAGATGCTTCCCGTGGAGACATTTACACTGCCAGTGAAATGTTTATGCGCAGCTGATATTTTAGCATTTAAAAAAAAAAACATTGTTGATATCCTACAATAAATTAGATGACAAAGTGATATCTAAATGAAAACTGTTTTTAATATATTTTTTTTAATTGGAAATAATCTATATCTACTTGAGAATTGCTTTGATTATTATGGCTATAATTAGACTGCTGTAGCAGATAACATGGCTATAACTGTCCCGGCTTAACTGGTTGACCTGTCCAGTGCGCCTATAATTAAATACAGATTATACTATTGTGATTACAGTGCACACCTGAAACGGGTACCTGAATACAAAGTTTTACATATTTGAAACACTTGTTGAGGCAAATTTGTTATTGTTAAATACCTGTTACTTTATATTTATAGTTTTAGTTTATTCACATTGAGCAAATTGGTATTAATTTTAGTAAATATCGCCTGAAATATACGTAAACATTTTGACTGGCAGTGTGCTTTTCGAACAGATGCTGTGATAGGGAACTGCTCGAAGTCCTTGTGAATGATTATTACTGTATTTGGTCATCTATAATGCAAAAATTAAAAAATATTTTAGGGAGCCGCAAAAAAGGGGCCCAGGAGCCGCATGCAGCTCGCGAGCCGCGCAATGGTTACCAGGGCAATACAACCTCAAATTTAAAAGGTATTTCCCTGGAAAGTTTGACTCTCTCAAGCGGGTATAACTAGCTACTGAATTTACCCGCTGTTCTTTCTGTTTCTACCCTCTCACATTGAGGTTCTCTGTCTCACCTTGTTGAACTTATGTGTGTGTGTGTTTGTGTGTTTTGCTTGTTGTCTCCCTCCAGAGAGCTCGGTCCTGATGCAGGATGAGTCCCGGAGTATGGGGGATGTAGCCATCGATATGGACTCTCAGAGCAATCCCTTACAGCTTCAACTTATTGATGAGCAGGTAGACTGTCGGTGTGAATTTCTCAAAGTCAGGCAGATGGAGAGGGATGTGTGTGTCTTGTTTGCTAGCATAAAAACTGGAAAAACATTGTTCACTTTTAAATTAATTGATACTAAGGCTGCACGGTATACCGTTTCAGCACCAACATTGTGATGTACGTTTACAAAACAGTCATATTTTATATTTCTCTGTGCACTCTGCCCGGGGGGTTCAAAGCCATGGGCCAGAGGAAAGTTCCTCATAGTCATGGCATGTTAATTTTGCCCTCAAAGTGCACCAATTGATGCATTTTACTTTAAATGAACAAAATATTTTTTTCCCTGTTCCCACCAAGAGGTTAAAATTTCATTGTTTCATTGTTGCAGTTTTTTCCCAATATCGTGCAGGCCAAGTTGATGCACAGTGTTGTTGTTTTTTTATTCTACTGTTAGCAGGACATTCATCCACCATAGACTCTAACTGAATGGGTAAACTGTATTTATGTGCTAACAGGGCCCATTTTAAAATCTTGCTGTCTGTGTCGTTGCAGGACTCGTACATCCAGAGCCGTGCGGACACCATGCAGAACATCGAGAGCACCATCGTGGAACTGGGCTCTATATTCCAGCAGCTTGCACACATGGTGAAAGAGCAAGAGGAGACCATCCAGAGGTAAGATAGAGCGAGAAATGGAGAGAGAACTAGGTGGTGAACTATATTTTTATAGTAATAATTTTATTTTAAATTGACTAATTTTTATTTATTGTTGTTTTTAATGTGTTTTATTAGGTCTTTATTTTTTATATAGCTTTTGATTATTTCTAATACTTAATATTTATTATTACTAGAACTCTCTCTCTCTCTTTCTCTTCATTTATAGAGGTTTATACCCGTCCAAAATCAGGCATTGAAACCTAGAAACTGAATTAAGTATAAGCTGATAATTTTAATAAAACGACTGAGGGACAAAAAGTTATCTCCAGGCCTGGCTGGTGTTAAAGAAAACTGATTATAGGTAACTCAGTAAGCCTCAGTTTTAATAGTCCCGTCTCTTCTCTCTCAGGATCGACGCTAACGTGGAGGACACCCAGCTGAACGTGGATGCTGCCCACACGGAGATCCTCAAATACTTCCAGTCAGTCTCCTCCAACCGCTGGCTGATGATAAAGATCTTTCTCGTCCTCGTCGTCTTCTTCATCATCTTTGTTGTCTTCTTCGCTTAAAGAAAAGAGGAGCAACAGAGAGGAGCGGATAAGCGCATCGACTGAGAAACTTAAGCTGGACTGAGACGAAATGTCCAGACGACATATTTGAAGGACAGACTTCACTGTCAAAGTGACATTTTGATGGAGACTCGGGAGCCGCTCAGATTAATACAGACTTTCTGGTTATTCCCAAGCCACAGACTCGTATCTTAATTCGACAATTCAGTGAAGAATGAAGATGTCGAACTCTGTCCTAACGAAAGAATAAATTATCTAAAATCCCCACTTTGTATAGAGAGAGAGCAAAAACTGCTCAGTGTTGACCAATTATTCCTAAACATTTAATCCAAATGGCTATAATTTAATGGTTTGATTCTGCAAACTGTCTTTTTAATTTAGAATTTCCTGTTCACCCCACATCATACATTATTAATATTGTTATTCTTATTATTATGACTATTGTTATTATTTCAAAGCCAAACAACAGAACTGGAGTTTAACAGATCTCAGATACTTTTGCTTTTTAGTTTACTCACGTTTTATTGAAGCGCATGACCCTTGTTTATCAACAATTCTTCACTAAATATTTTTTTTATTCTGTTATGCTTTCAAAGTTGATTTGCCAAATGGGTACTCCTGTAGAACTGTGATACAACTACAAAGACACTCACTGTGGTCCAGCATTTGGTGTCCTGAGAAGAATTTACAGTTACAGCTTGCTGGTGTAATCCAGATATAAGATGGATGGAAGACAACACTGTTTTAAATGAAACGGTTCAGTTGTTTAGCATTAAGCAGGTTGAACGATTGAAGGTTGAAAACGTGTAAACCTCCCACTTTCAGTGCTGCAGTGACGAGTGTCTGGTGGGTCTGGTCAGATCAGTGCTGATGAAAGGGTTCGACTGGTTGTGAAGTGACTCCATCAGCCAGATTCCCTGGAAGTTTCTGGTCGGATGTCACTGTTGTAGTTGCTTCTCCTCTTAATCTATCAGATGTTATTTAAATGACCACAGCTTTTTATCAAGAAAGAAAACATTCTTCCTATTTTCTTTCCTGTCTGTTCCTCCATTTTTTTAGCCAAATGCCTTGACTTCAATGTATAAAGTGCAAATAGTGATAATGATGTATTGATAAGAAAGTGCATATTAATAAAACGATAATGGGGTGCTGGCAGTCATGGCTGAGCTTTTCTTGGGATAAGAGGATTAGTCAGCAGTGATATAATTAGCTGCACTGGGAGGCTAAGACTGGCTAACAGAGACATGCTAAGTAGGTGCAGCTTTGATAGATATATTCATCATATTAACACCAGAAATATTTGTGCATTTATATTTATTTACAGGCCCATTGAGGTTTCCATATAAACAACCACAGTAAAGTGATAAAGGTCCATGTCCATGTTCATTGTTTTGTACAAAGACTTCAAGGCTACTAGACTTAAAAAATGTACAGTTAACAGATAAAAATGAGCAAAAATTACATTTAAATAAATCACAATAAACACAACTGTATATAATATCTAAACCAAAAAGAACTATGTTTTCAGAAAAAAAGCTATATTTAAACAGCATAGATGTAATGAGAACATTGTATATTTATTTCCCCAAATATACATATTTACAGTAAAAAAAAATGTCCTGCTTGGAAGGATTTGCTTGACGATACATTATGAGAGCATCTGTGGACCAAGCAGGTGATCTGGAGCCAAACTGTGACTGCTAAATATACAGATGTGGCCTCGGATGAACTGTCCTCCCATTGACTGCAGAAAACAGCTGTCCTGTCTGTTACATAACATGTTTTTGAAGGAACAATTCATGAGAAGTGCATGAGTCATCAGGAGCTGTTGCTTATAGAGCCCTCGCAGTAGCTTGTTTGTTTTTAAGGATATCTGAAGCATGTTGAGGTAACCATTTCAAAAGATTTTACACAACATTTTAGATTTTAGTCATGCTAATGGCGTGACTCTTTGCCTACCTCTCAACAACTAAAACATGAATTGCTGTGAAATTTCGTAGACATTCATGGTCCTCAGAAGATGTATCCTTTTGACTTTGGTGATCTTTTCACATTTCTTTAGTGCCACCAGCAGGTTTTAAATGTGGTTTTGAGTGAGATGATACTCACATTCATGTTCCTCTCAGGATAAATTGGTGCCATGCCAATATTCTAAACTTTTCGTTTAGTGCAATCATTTGATTTTGTCCAATACTTTTTGACTAAATACCTGCAAAACCAATGACATTCCCTTAGCCTCAGCTGTACTTTGTGTTCAGTGCTAATTAGCAAATGTTAGCACTAGCTTAACTAAGATAGTGCACATGGTAAACATTATACCAGCTACTGATGTTAACATGTGTGCACAAGTGCAGTCTGACGGAGCTGCTACCATGTCTGTTCCAACAAGTTTGTTGAATGAGGGTTTTTCCATTTTGATCAAGAATAAGAAAACTTTTTTCAAATCGATTTTCACTGAATGCTACCTTCCCTCTTTCCCCTAACAGTCCCTGTTTTCCTCCCCTCCCCATATTTACAGCATGCTGACCCATGATCCTCTCCCTCCCACCGTCTTCGCTGCATTGTCTCTCTCCTGACTCTATCACCCGTGGGCACTCTGCTCCATAGGGCTGATCTCTGGCATGCTCCTGCTCCGTCCCTTCCTCGCCCTGGCCTTGATGGCCTCCTCCTCTCCTTCTCCGTCCTCCTCCTCCTCGTCAGACCAATCCACCTGCTGCTGCAGATTCCCCCTGGAGCCTCTCATGTGGCTGCCCTTGAAGAACTGGCTGCGGAACTTGCTGCGGAAAGTAACGAAAGAGAGGCTCTTGCTGCGCTGCTGCTTCTCAAACACTGAGTCCTGCCCCATTTCGTCTTCATTTCCATTCAGCTCGTCCAAGCAATCGCGTAGCACGGTGCGAAACAGACGGGGAACCTCTTGAACCTCCGGCTCCATCTGAGACACCAGTTTCCTGAATCTGCAGGGTGAGGAATAACTGTGATTATACAAACCTGATCTAAAATAACGAAACATTAACAGAGTACTGCATAGTAAAGACTCAAGAAACAAGCAAAAAAAGAAGGCGGAAGTAGCTTTAAAAGTGGAGGTGCCACTAAGTGAGCAGCCTTTTTAAACGGGTCCAGAATTCCTTGCTACGTCCCTGGTACGATATGAACTATCGGGGTCAAGTCAACTGATGAGAGCAGGGCGGCTGATGACTGATTATAATGCAGATATTATGGTGTTTTTTTTTTTATGTTTTGCAATTGTGCATTTGATAAAGTACAAATACAAATGGGAAACAAAACTGATGAATCAATTGATGTACTATAATGAAAATATATTTATCAATGTTATTGACAGCATTAACAGTGTTTTTAAGACGATCTGCACTCTGTCTGGAGCCCACCTATTTCAAATAATAAAATAAAATAATATTACCTGATATTCAGCGCAATGAGTGCTTTTACTTTTTATATTTCAAATACATTTAGCCGATAATACTTCTTCTAATTTTACTTGACTTACTTAAGTAATATTTTGATTTGAGGAATTTGATCTGTAAAAGAGTATTTTTAGACTATGGTATTTGTACTTTGCAGCTCTCTCTTCTTCTGTTGTTTTTTTCCTAGCCTGCATTTCAAACTCTTTGTCCCTTAGTCTCTTTGTCTATTTCCACCTGCATGTCTCCCTTTTGGTCCCTCATTGAGTCTCTGCAACTTCCATCTCTTATTTCTCTGCATCTTTCTGCTTGTCTCCAGCTCCACATTTCATAATTTCTTTGCTTCAATTTCAGCAACCTCTCTTTCTACATTTTGTCTATCCCACTCTGTGTCTCTCTGTCTGTCTCACTCTGTGTCTGTCTGTCTGTCTGTCTCACTCTGTGTCTGTCTGTCTGTCTCACCTAACGATTGCAGGGCCACACTGTGCAGGAGGGATCTTGGCACAGAGGTCCTGCAGTTCCAGCAGGTCGCTGGGTGTGAGCTCGTAGGGCTGTGGGGTGGGGGCGGTGGCCAACCAGCTGTAGTCAGCTGTGGAGGAGGAGCTGCGACGGCGGCGGCGACCCTCTGTTGCTCGCTCCAAACGTATGCGTTCAGTACGCTTCACCATGGCCCCCAACTCCAACATCAGAGTATTAGTTACCATCTCTTCAGAGCTGCGCTGGCCGGGCACTTTGGGCTCCAGGGAGAAAACAGCAGACCAAGGAAACATCTGGTCAGAAGGACAAAGTTTGAAAAGTTATGTCACAGAAATATTTCATAACTGGACACTCAAGTTTAACAGGATTCATTTGGGGGGTTGTAATATAGAATTAGGCTCATATTGAAAATTATGACAAAGCAAAAGGTCAGAAACATTTTAAGACCAGTCAGTGCATGCAAATTATATCAGATCTTAATCATAGCTACTGTAAATGTTAAGATAGTGTAAGATTCCAAACCAAGCAAGAAACCACAGAAACACTGTATAACCAGCTGGATAAATCTTATAAGTGTAAAGTCTTTTCAAAATGGCCTAGGTATTATAGCGTATATCCAAATAGCCAACAAATCATATGACTGATCATTACAAACCATGTATTTAAAAAAAAAAGAAATAAAGAATGTAATCACTTATATTTCACTTTTTTGCAACACTTCTTTTATTGCTTTTAACCCCAACCCCTGTCTGTAATACGGCACATACAACAAATAAATACATAAATAAAATAATAATAATAATAATAATAAATACAAAAAAACTAAAAACACATCAAACAAGTTTGTTCACTTTTAATATTCAATTAAGCAAAATGTTGTTTCCAGTCTCTAATATGAATATGTAAGTTTAGGGTAATCAGTCTTCAGAAGCCATATCACGATGACTGTCTCTTAATTGGGATTATGCACTCCAAAAAGTGCTAACCCTTTAGAAGTAATCTCTTTATGTCTGCAGCTAAATAATTAAGAAAATGTGACTGAAACTTCAAAAACAGCTCATTATGTCCCTTTAAAACAGCCTGTCATCTTTCATGCTTTCATAGAATTTTAACAATTGTCTTACCGTCATGAAACTGGGTTTGCAAAGCTGCAGTGTGTTGCTGTCAGACAGAAATCCACCTGTTGTCTGGTGAAGCCTCTGTTAGCAGCCAGATGAACAGCAGGCTTCCATCGGCTTGTGACATTCAAAAAGGTTAAAACTCCTCAGACTGCAGCTGGTGGCACACAGCTGCCTGACTGCCTTGCTACCTTTGAGGGTCCTGGGCAGACAGGGCATGTACTTCTGCGAGGAGTCCGTGGATTGTGTGTGTGAGTTTGGGATTGAGAGTAAATATAATCCTGTATTAATAAAGAGCGAGAGGAGCTTACCTCCCATGAGCGTACACCTGAGCGAGGGGTGTGTGACAGAATTCAGGTGGGGCATTTAAATAATGTCATGGGGTTGGCTAAATAAGTTATTTTCATTTCATTTGATTATTCTTAAAATGTGTTTTAAGGCTGGACACTCTCTTGCTCAAAGGTACTTCCATAGTGTCTGATATTCCCATGCAGTCTTGGCCTTTTAACCATCTTACTTTCTGGTTTCAATCTGTTTGGCTACTGCCGTGACACCCAAGACAGTGTTTGAAAATAACATGTCTGAAAATGCTCTCCCAGTTGGCAGACAATAATCCCTCAGACGCACCTGTAATTACCAGGCTGCCATGGCCAAGATTACATAACTACCCAGTAATCTCTCTTTTTGTCACACATATAAACTCTCCAGTCTGTCCCACTGGCTATCATATGGTTTCATAAATAAGGTAACTGCAGGCTAGTTTCTGGGTTTCTGCATCACTCAGCACTGAGCCACCAAATCCCAGATTACATTCAAATCCAGAGCCTACCTGGAAGAATGGAGCGACTATAATGACTATTGTAATCTAATTAAAGTTGCCTACAGTGGACGCTGTTACTGTTGTAACTAAACAGGATCTGTAAGTGATGAACATGAATAATTGAATGTATTTGATTATTAAGAATTCTGCACAACAGTAGCCACAGTTATCAGGCATAAAAAACTATAAATATTTCTATTGTGGTCCTCAAATATCCAACAAACAAAAATAGCGCAAAACTACAACACCAGTTCAGCACACCTGCAGACTCAAACCTTACAAATCATAAAGGCCAATTTGAAAATGCAAATTAAAGTGATCAACTCTAGATTTCTTGAAACTTATTTAATTGATCTACAAAATAAATCCATGTTTTTTACTTGCTAGAACCTCAAAATGAAACAGTTCCTTTGGCCTGTTATTGTTTCTAAAACAGGGATTTCTCCACATTGAGCTCCCTTGTCAATATGTGAGGGTGTTTAGTTATACAGTAAGATTTCTGTTGTTTGTGTGTCTGTTAAGACAAACCTCCCTGTCAGACAGAAATCTCTACAGTGTCTCTCTGCAGTGTCACCCAGTGGATTAACACGTAGATCAGGTCACCTAGATACAGCACAGAAAGTCAAACAGAGGTTAATATAGGAGAAAAGTAGATTGTTAAATGTCAGTTCCCCAAGTCAAGCTGTGTCTCGCTCAATTTTATCCATTATTTATGTGGTGAGGCCAGGCAAAGATCAAGGTGAAATGATAACAGAGACTCAGTTTAGAAAACTACCAATTGTCACTGCTTGGTCACATTGGTCAACATTTGCCAGAAATTAGAAGTCTTATTTTTAATTTTATGTTTTGTTTTAAGTACAGTGTGTTTAAAATCCCACACTGCATGCCAAACGCAATTCTGTCTTTATCACATATACTTTTTCAGCATTCTATTTGCTTAAATGTAAATATTATTGATAAAGATTAATGCCTACTAAAATGTGAAAAGTAAAATTATTGATTGTGCAGGATAATGTTTTCTGTCACTGTTACATGACGTTTAGGGAGTAATAATTACTGCTACAGGAAAAGCTGCATGATAAAAAGAAACACTCGAGGAGGCCAGAATACATTAAAATTTTACTTTAGATTTTTAACTTTGCAGGCGTTAATAGTGAGTAACTACTACTAACTTAGAATAAATAATACGGCAAATATGTAAATAAAATAATAATAATTAATAAGGTTGGAAAATAATAATAATTGTAGATTAGTGTAATGATGTCACCTACGTACATATATGTATAGTCAGGGCTGTCCCATAAATACATATCTACATAAATCCACATTTACATAAATAATAGTGAATAAAAAGAAAGAAATAAACACAATTACTGCACTTAAATACAATTTGGAGGTACTTGTACTTTGCTTGAGTGTTTCTACATATGAAACCTTATACTTCTACTTCACAACATTTTAGGTGAAATTATTGTCCTTTTTACTCCACTATATTTAGCTGCTATGTTTAGTTACTAGTTGCATTTCAGGTCAAGATTTACCATGAAAAAAATATCTATTTAAAATCATTATGCATGTTTATACATTAAACCACATAGAAGCATATTAAGTAGGCTAGTTAAAATAAGCCCTACCTTGACGACAGTAAAACGCTGCTTACATAAATGCATCAAAAATAGTAATCCAAAAATATATTTGGAATAAAACAATCCGAGAGGGGTCATTCTGCATAACAAGTACTTATCTTTGAAACTTTAACTACATTTTGATGCTGATACTTTTGTACTTTTACTGAAGTAAGTTTTGAATGCCGGACTCTTACTTGCAATGGAGTTATTTCACAGTGTGGTGTTTCTACTTTGACTTAGGAGATCTGAATACTCACGTACTTTATTATTATTATTGTCGCTAGAGGTCATGAGAGGTTCACTCCGCCGCGAGGACTTTTCCCAAAACATTCCCTGCTACGTCACTAGCCCCCACCTCGCCTCGTGCCACAACGACTCTGTTCTGTTGGCTTGTCAGCTGCACGAGACGCGCGGCATCAGATATGAACGCTGTCTGTTAATGTCAGTTATCGTCTTGGGTTCTGTTCAGAGCGACCGTTGAGCCGCCCGCTGTGGACAGAGGAACCGGAGGCTGCTTTTTTTTTTTTTTACCGGCGGTAAGAGAGCACCGTCCCGGCTGTGTGAGAGCCTCGCTGGCGGCTGGCGCCCTTTGTAACTCTCTAAAGTGAATGGTAAGTAGCTTTGGTGTGGGGTTAGCTTGTAGCATCAGTGCTAGGTGAGTTGTCAGACAGCGGCCGCTGATGGACCAGACACTTAACAGGCCACAGAAAAGTCTGTTCTTCGTTACTCGCTGAAGGTGTTCATGACTGTTAAATTAAAATGTAACTCTTTGTTTTTTCTGAAGTTGTCAGCTGTCTCTTATTCTGTTTGAACCTCGTGATCAGACTGCACAGGCCAGGGTCCAACTTCTGGATCTCTTCCTCCTCTTTTACTAAAATAAACCTGCTCTTATTTAATATAATTTATTACAATAAATTAACATTTAGTTAGTAAGAAGGGAGGATTAGGATTAGCTAGTTCCTGTTTTTAGTTTGCTTAAGGGTGAGACAAGTTAAGGGGAGAGCCAGGGTGGCTCTATATATATATATATATATATATATATATATATATATATAATTTTATTTATTTATTTTTTTTCTGTATGTTGGTGTCATGTAATAAAAAGGTTCAACCTTTATGTTTGGAGCTGTTAAATCCTTCTACCTTCAAGGTAATAGTGTCATAGTCTTCTTAAACAGATGTGTTGTTTTAGGTTTTAAGCTAATCCATTTAGCTGTTTTTTTTGTGATGTTATTGTTTTGAGTTTCTACATGCTGCAAGTTTTTAGTGCTTAAATATCTGACATGACAGATATTAAATACATGTCTAGCATTACATCTTATTAAGAAACTTATATTTGGGGATTTTGCCTTTATTTACAAAATGTATATTAGATTAACGGAAACCTGGGAAGAGGTCAAAGGTGCAGCAAGTACATATGTATCAGGAGATCACCTGCCTGTCTCTGTCTTGATAAGCAAATCACTGTGAAAACAATATTAACAACAACTACAATAAGTCCAGGACCCCATTATTCTGTCCCTTACAAAGTTGTATGTTTTATTTTATAAATATACGTAAATGTGATTTAACTAGACTAGGGCTGAAAATATATAATCGATAGCAGAATATTAATTGGTTACAATCCTGACGAGTCATTTATTGAGGAAAAAAGCCAAACATTCTCAGGTACCAGCTTCTTAAATGTGCTATTTTTGTTGTTTCATTGTGAATTGCATTTTTAACTGATCTGGCAAAAAGGCAATTAGAGGTTGCCAGCTGGGGGTATGAGAAGTGAAGATTTTTCCCCACTTTTTTTCATGTATTTTATTGCTTAAACTATTAATTGATGAAAATGATTTATAGTTTACAGCCCTAAATCAATGCAGCTTGTTAACTGCACCATTAATGCAACAAGGTGTAGCTTGTCAGCCAAATGAAATCAAACACACAGACTCACTTGGAAGAAGTCCCTCTGCAAAAGTGTTATTGTTCAGTCTTTGTAGCCACTCTGAGTGCAGTGATGAGAGGCCTATTTCACCTCTCTTATTTTCATGATCAAGTAAACACAGTGACACAACTTGTCAGCTGTGACAGAAACTATTTGACTGAAGTTATGGTGTTAAAAGCCTTTGGGCTTGAGTGCATGTTAAAACTGAGTTCAGAAATAACCTACAGGTTTGGTTGGGCCATTATTTTAAATCAGGCTTGTCTTCATTCCACGGCTTTCATTTTAACGCTCTGCCTGTGTTTGTGGGCATTTGTTTGGATTAACCCATATATAAAGTGCCAGTACAGTATTTGTAGAGTTAACTTTAAAACAGGTGAATTGCATCCACATGCAATTGTGATGCAAACATGTTCTGTTTCTATGTGAGCTTATAACTGTCGATGTGGAAGTTGGAGAGAGAAGGGATTTATTTTCAACTTGAAGTATGGTTGGAACATTGCAGGCGGACTGTGTTGGAAAAATCTGAGTCACCACTGCCCAGCGGTGACAACCAGTGTCTCCCTGAGGGATCAAAGCCTTAGCAACATAACATATTCAAGCCAGAGCACACAGCCAGAGGCAAAGATGATTAAAACATGTTTACATGCATGTGGTGTCGATTGGATCCTCTGTCACAATACAAATAACATAGAGCTCCCTGCACCTTACTTTACGGGCCTGTACTTCCTGTCTTTCAGACTGTGTGTGTTGCTGTTTTCTTCACTCCAAATACTGACTCCCATGGTGTCCAGGAACTGCCTGATTCTGGATCTGTTGAGCAGGAATAAGACAGGTCAGCTAGCAGGTTGTCTCATGAATGCATGCACTTGAAGACACGTGGTCATCCCATGTCCTAAAAAACTCTTTTTTTTTTCTTTTAGAATGAAAAAGGACATGTTTTCTCCAAAATAATTCACTCATATTTGAGTTGTTGTGCTGATGATGTTATTGTCCCTCCCTGTCAGGCCCAGGCAGAGAGAGATGAGCTGGGCTGAGGAGGACTGGACGGTGGGTCTATCTGGACGGGTCCTGCAGAAGGTGAAGGAGCTGCAGGTCCATCAGGAGCGACTGTCCAGAGAGAACAAGCAGAAACAGCTTCAACTAGACAACATCCAGACAAACCTCGAAAAACAGACTGTTAAGGTATGAGCAGCTTTATTTATGGCTAAATGGTGCTGGTTCCCCACAAATAAGTTAGTATGACAAATAACTTGTGAAACATTATTATATTCACAATTGAATTGTCGATTGTGATTGAAGACACACACTATTGTGTATGGAGGATGACACATTTCAATATTTCAAGGCTTACCTTTAAATTAATATCCTTATCAAATTAGATTAGGATATCAATTCATGCATGTGTTTTCAGCCCAATATGGTTGAAACAGAGAAACAAATAATATTGGGAGCGAGAGAAACCGGTTAGCTGGCTGTCGAGTCGTCACTTTTCCTTTCTCACCTTTCTCCACACTAAGTGTGGGTCTGCAAAGCCCTGCTCTAGGTGACGAGCAGAGATCAAAGCAAGGGATGACAATGACTTTGGCAGTCATTGTCATCCAAGTATTTCATACTGTCTTGGGTGGTCTGGAAATAATAAAATGGTATTTTTGTTTTCCTTCTAATAGTCATATCCAAGTCTCAAATGCAGTCATAGTTAATGAAATCTACATTTTTTTGCATGGGCAATGCATTTGAAAAAGCAAACACTTGTAGATATTATATTATATACTATAAATATTTCATAATATGTATTTCCCTGCCATATAGTGGCAAAGACAATCATCTTTGTAAGGATTAGTTGTTTTCATTTTTTATAATACTATAATTTGTACCTTTTCCTCTCCTCTTCCTCTTCCCTGCCAAGTATGAGGAGGTCCGTGGGGAGCTCCAGTGTGTGCAGAGAGAGCTCCAGAGCGTTCAAAAGGAGGCCAAGGCAGCGGCGACCAGCAGTGAGCGCCTGACTCAGGAGCTTCAGACCAAACAGGCCCAAGTATGCTCTTTGGAGGGCCAACTAGATGCCTCTCGCAGCGTCAACAATAAACTCACCCAGGAAGTTAAAAAGTGAGGACCAGTGAAATTACATTAATGAACAAGAATTAAAATGACCCATAGTATTTATATTATGCTAGTGGGTCACTGGTACCATTATAAAAGCTAAATCCTTCATCTGACCATACTTTGTTGAACTCCATACTGAACGCCATCTGTTTCTTCATCCCTGTCTCCTTCTTTCTCCCTGACAGGCTAGAGGCAGAGCTGGAGAAGCTGCAGAACAGCAGCAGATCAGCGGATACGACTCTTTTTTCTACACCCTGCTGGAACACAACCTCACCCTGGGAAAACAATGGTACCTGTTTAAAATTACGACTACTGTGTGTTTATTGTATGTGATGGTATCTGTCTTTTCGTTAATGCACTGTGTACTTTGGAAAATTAAAGGGAAAACCGCAAAATTCCCAAATGAGTTGAGGGGCTGTAAATAAACTCCCTCGGCTCCTGTCTTTTCCCAACCCTTCACTCTCTGAGGACTGTTGTATTTCCCTTTCGTCTCTTGTCAGAAAACCATTTTGGGTTCTTCACTGCTGTTGTTTCTGTTCAGCTTTGGTTCTTGGCTTTAAGGCTGATACATATGCTGTGTTTTTGCCCCATAGGTGGTAGAAAAGAGGAGAGGACAGGGCACAGAGATGAAGGACAGAACCGGGCACTTCACATCCGAGTAAGTACCAGCATCTTTTTATGCTGAGCTATGCTTAAGATAGTTTAACACCAATGTGAGCTTTAGCGGAAAGCAGTGTAGTTGTAGGAGTAATCTCAATTCATGTCAATTGAACAGAACTACTTTTCTTTTTGCTTTTGTGTTGTCTTTATTTCTCTCCTCCACTTCTTACTAATTACTTAACAGCTGTTTTTATGGCTTCTTGTTTAACGTTAAGGTTCCCCTTTGTCAGCCAGGCTCGTCAAAAGATAAGGCTGACATTGCTTTGTGTTTTTCTTATTGTCAACAAATTCCATGGAAAGACCAAAACCAACAACCCATCATACAATACTTTGTGACCCTCCTAATCTGTCTGTGGCTCTCAGCTCTCAGAGTCTTTAAAAAGGCTCAGTAGTTTTTCTAAAACAGCTTTGCACTGTAGTTTTTAGCAAATGTTGCTAAAACAGCAGTAAATGGTGTATTTGTTAGGGACTATTTTTTGGGCCATATTTAGTGCACTTGTGGGTGTTTAAGGGAGCAGAATTACATATGTGTTATTGACTTGAATTAACCTACAGTGCACATGTTCACCCCAATGAAGGAGCATCTCAATCACTGCAAGGGTGTGGCTAACAAAGTTTATAAGGTATATAAAACATGTATAAAAGGTATACAAAACAGAAGAATAGGCTACACTAGGCTTTGGCTTTAGAGACAGCATTTTTTATTAGAATCAAGGGATTGCTTGTTTTTGTTTTTTGATATATGTTTACATAAAAAATATAGGATGTCACTACACTTGTCCTTTTTAAGATTTTTTTCCCTACTGCATTGCTAACAAAAACAAATTGGTCCTGATCAAAAGAGTTGTTACCCAGCTACAAAAATGGCAGGTTTTCCTTGATCTAAAGTGTGATCCCTGACATCAGTGGGTGTGTCATATTCTACAGGTTGTTAAGAGAGTCTTGCACGCAATAGTCTAATACATCTTCTTATAACTAATAGTAAAAAAAAAAAAAAAAAATAAAAAAATAAAAAAAAAAAATTTTCTTCTTCTTTTCTTCTTTAACATATAGCACTCCTTAGCAATGACAGTTAGCTCTTAAAGTTATGTACTTACTCGATTCCTATGGTCTATGTCTAGTACCATCAGGTTGAATGCACTTATTGTAAGTCGCTTTGGACAAAAGCGTCTGCTAAATGACATGTAATGTAATGTAATGTAGTAGTAATTTGATAACAATAAATATTTGTAATAACGAAACAAAAGCTTTCAGGTAATCCGTGTGATCTTCCATCTTGCTACTGCTGTTTACTTCTGTTGTGCATCTCTCTCCATTGATCACACATCTTTGCTTACATTGAATTTGCTAAAAAACTGGTGGAAAAGCAGGCTGGTTCAAGATCCATTGCAAATTTAGTGGAAAAGGGGTAATAGTTCAAAAATAAAGAAAAAAGAAAAAATGCAACTATTGTGGCAATTTACTCTTACTTGTCACACTTGATCTGTGACTTTCCTCCCAGCTTCCACAGTCGTTTTCTTATGTTCAGAAAGTGTCATAATCACAAACGTGGTGGGGCTGTTCAGAGTCAAAGTTTTTTACATTGTGAATGTCACAGCAATGAGTCTATTCATTCAAATGCTGTTTAAGTGAGAATGAGAGAGGCTGAACCTCCAGCCATGTTGTTTGTACATTCTTCTAAGATGTTCTTTCTAGTTTGACATCAGGGTCACACCCTCCCTTTTCTCTTTATCTAATCCTTTCTTCCCTTCTGTAGCGACTCCAGTTCTCTGAAGTGGGCTCAGCCTCTGTACCGCGACAGCAACACAAGAGCACACCCCACCGCCATCCGTCTGACCAATCGGACACCTTTTCCACTCCCTCGGCTGCGTTTCCCTGGGAACGGGATGACTCGAGGTCAGCAGCCAAGAGACCGTCTCCCTCCTCTCCCCAGACACCCAGCGCTGATGTCATCAGTCAACAGACGGGCCAGTCGGAGCCGAGGGTTTATGGGAAGGAGAAAGAGCACAGGACAGAGACAGACGGTGAGTGATGTCAAATGGTGTCCATGGCAATGTGGCACGACTGGGTGTCGTGCCATTTGCAGCTCAGCTGTTTACAGCTCAGCCCGGCAGCCTGTCTTCTAAAGCAGGATTAATTAAGCTCTCTTGATAACTGTACTAAGTAAGACCAGGACCCAGCATGACTCGGTAGTCCTGCTTGCTTGATTGTTTGTTTGATTTCACAATATAGTCTAATTTTGGATGTATGTCCCCGTTCTGATACAGTGTTTTACAGACATTAACAGAAACACTGCCAGTACAAATGGGCTTTCAGATGCTGTTTACAGCAGTCAACATTGTTGACCAATCTAATGTCAACAGGAAGGCTTTCCAAAGCTTGGAGGTCAAAGCAACAAAAGATTGGTCGCAGCCGGCTTTGAATTGCAACTGAGAGATGACTGTGATTTAGTAGCCAAAATGTGATTTCAGAAGACTAGTCTCATTAAAATGATTCTTATTGTCTATTGAAGTGTCAATTTTGTCAGCTATTTCATTTAGTCTTAGTCCTGTGCCAAATGTCCTTGTTAGTCTTTATCATATTTAGTCAAGTTTTTGTAAAAAATGTTTTACTAAAACTCTGGGCCAAATCCAAACAACAACTATTTAAGTAAAGTTTAAGTCAATGAAAGCTTTTGACATCTGATTCAGTCGATCATTTTAGTCGAACTTATTTCATTTTTGTCATTGATCAATGGAAAAACAATGGTTAAATGATTAAGAATGCAGCTATGCAGAAAGGGTCTGGTCGAGTGGTCTGATGGTATCAGTATAAGGAATATATCAAGTTACTCTGCGTCCTAATGACTGTGCTCAGGCACAGGACACAAAACTGCTGCACTGAAACTGTCCATAATGTTTAAAAATAAATGTCTCAAATTTTCATAATTACATAGGACTGATGTTCAGACAGTTAAGTAGAAATTGTTTGGCTGTATTGGGCTTAATGATGTCAACTGTCTGTTTGGTTTTTAGCCATGATGGGACTATCTTTACAAAATCAACATAAATGAAGCAATGTAATCGCCCTGAATCTCATGTACTCTGTATAACCTCAACAACAGTCGTTACATAACAGTTTGTGTAGAAATCAGTGGCTCAGCCGGAGACTCCTGTTTGCTCCCAGGCCAGCTTCATGATGTACAGTGGCTTTTAGTGCATGTTATAATTGTGATATAACACTCCTCTTTCTCTGTGCTCCACTCTGAGTGTTTGTTCAGAGGAGGAAGGGGAGAGTGCAATGTGAAACAATAAATGCTTCTTTTAGCTGCCGGGATACAGAGGGGGCAGGCGGTACAGTGTTTACATTAGGTGTGCTTTTTTTGTTTCCATGGGTTTTTTTTTCTTTTTCTCCCATCTACTGGAATCATTGATTAGAAATAAACAGGAGCTTTTTTTTTTTTTTTAAGAGTCGTGGTCCAACAAATTAAAACTACAATTATATTTGAGCACATCATATAACAATACTGTTTTCACAGGACATGGTCTCCCTTGAAAAAGAGAAGATTTCATCTCAAGGGACTTCCTGGTAAAATAGGAAAAAAGGTTAAATTTAAAAAAAGAAAACGGTACAAAACATTTTTGTTAGTGGACTGTTCTTTTGGCAAGTGAAGATCATTCCCTACTTTTGTTTTAGACTTAGTGCACATATTTGGTGTTTGGTGGTTGTTCCACCAAAAAAAAATAATTATGCTATATATATTTTATTACTGCCAATATTATTTCACATAATTTTGGAACATTATTGTGTCCAAAAATTTGAAAAACTGAGAGAAGATTATGAATAAACAACACCCAAAAAGCTTAGAGACATAAACTTGCTCAAGAATTTGACTGGGGATGAACTAAAACCCTTAGATTAAGTTTTGATACTTTCCACATTTATTTTATATCAATTTGGCTTAGGTGGTGCCCAAAACACCTGCACCTTAACCTTATAATGTTAGGGGAAACCCTGGATATCATGATATAGATATATAGATACTTGATTGTGCCACAGTTCTTAACTTAAAAAGTTGAACAGTGTTGGAAAATGAAGAGCAACAGGAAGAGGGATGGATACAGGACAACATATCGGACAGACATTGATTACAACCCTGGCTTTGATAACATCCACAGGCTTTGTGAAAGTATTATACAGAGTTACAACAGCTGTACTCATCAATGAGTCAGTCTATATGGATTGACCCATTTAAGACTTGAACTGTGTGTTGCTGTTGTGTTGTTGACACTTAGTGGTCAGTTAAGAAATCAAGGTATTCAGGTTGATAATAGCGATGCTTATTTTGGAAAAAAAAAGTTAAAATTTTAGATTTATAGATGATCATTTATAGATGAAATCCATCCTACACTGGGATTCAGATATTTTCTTATTTCTTATTAGTCTTTTCTCTACAAGTCTCTCCTTAATCTGACTTGCACAATGTAGTCAGTATTTATGATCATTGTTTAAGTAAGATGGTGAGCAGTGAAGCAAACTGTATATAATTTATAATAAATAAGGTAAAACTTCTACAAACACTGGAACGGTTTCTCTTTGGCCAGCAAAATAAAAAGGCTTCATATACAAGATCAAAAAGGGACGGAAAACATCAAAACAAAAAAATGTATATTATTTAAATAATATATAAATTGTTATATAATTTAAGACTACCTGTGCAACCCACTCTGACATCAATAAAACACAGATTTTAAAGCAGTATAGGTGCAATATCTTCATTGACATCATATTTACTAATTGTTAGAGAAATAAACTTAAAGAAATAAACTAAGAAACTAAAAGAAGGTAATTTCTTCCAAATCCTCCATTGATGTCTCAAAACTGTTGAAATTCTAGTTTTTAGTCTTTAAAATTGTCTTAGTGGTGTACTTAAGAGGTGTTCAGCTAATAAGCTTATTAACCAGTATGTCTGTCTATGTGTGTCTGGTCCATCCTCCAGCATCTTTATCAGAAGTGCAGAGTCGTGTGTCTGCTCTTGAAGAGGAGCTGTGTGCTAAGGCTGCGTCGTTGAAGTCTCTTCAGAACGAAATGGTGCAAAGCAAGAAGGAGCTCTCTGCCAGGGAGCTCAGCCTTCAGAAAGCCCGTGATGAGCTCAGCCTGGCACATACACGCATGACCCAGGAGAGTGAACGGGTAAAAACACTCACTATCACAGCCGATACTACTGGTAATATTACTAACACTACTAATGAAAACAAATATTTTTCATACCCATATGTTTCCATTAAGCCTTCTTGTTTTTGTCACAAAATGGGTGTATGCTTCATTTGTCAAAACATGTCTCTCCAACTTTCCTGAAAATAACAAACATGTTGAGAATATTTCACTTGTTACACAATTGGTTATTATCAGGCACTTTAAAAAGGTTGAGCTGGAAACACAGTGTCTCTGTTCTGTTCTGTTCTGTTCTGCGCTGTACAACAATCCAGCTGATGTTTTGTGAAATCTAACCTTTTGGCAAACAATGTACAATGCAGGGGAGAGAGTGGGAGAGGCTGCCAATTCTCCCATTGTCTCGTTTTTAAGAGTAGCTGTGCTAAGCTGTCAAAGTGTTAATGCTTCCCTGTTGTTAGAATGTCAAATGCAATACCCTTATCAGCAGATAAAAACAAGGAAAACAATATAACGAAAACAAAAAAAGTGACCAACAAAGACAAAAACATGCCCACAAATTTGACCATTTTTAAGTACACTTTAGAATATTTAATTATGCGAATGATCTTTAGCAAGGTACACACTAGAGATGTGAATAAGATTTAAGGTCAAATATAATCTGTTAAACATTTTTTAAGTAGTTCAAAAAGTTTGTTGTACGGTAATAGAAAAATTGGCCACGCAATCCATCTTCTAAATACTACTCGGGGTAGACTTGTGCATGCACACATACTTTGTATTGGAGGTCCAGTAGCCTAGGCTATGTTTTGTTGAGCCTCAGCAAAGTTATCTGTTAATGACAGTGATCACAACAGAGAGCTAGGTGATAATTACTATACATGCTAACCCCTAACTATATCAATGAAGACTGGCGGGTAAATCTGCAGTCCTGCTAACAGCATGTGCCAGGCAGATACACAGCTGACAACCTCGCAGCTAAACTAATTAAAGCAGTGGGGACTTACTGGGAAAGTGGCTGCACATGTCCATTCCAGTGCACGCAACATCCTGGCTGCTAGTGCAATAAGCAACTTGTGCATCTGGTTATTGTTGCAGCAGGGTGGCTTGTCAGGCACTTACATCACAGCCAATCTTGTCTGTTAACAATTATTGACCTGTTAAAAAAGGTTGGATAATGGTCAGAAAAAACAACAACTAAATTAGCATCCTTTCTACACTCTGAACCCATTATGGCAGCAAAGGGAACATGTTGTGTGTGTTTGTGTGGCAGGCATCAGGAGCCGAGCACAGACTGAAGCAACTACAAGAGGAGCTGAAGTGTCAAAGGCAAAATGCAGAGAGCAGCCGACTGCAACACCAACAACGTTCTAAGGAGATGGAGAAACAACATCAGAGGGTAAGATAGTTGATATGGACAGCTGAAAGAATGAGAGAAATAAAAGGAGATGCTAAAATAAGCTAGAACATTTTTTAGACTTGCATACAACATGTATTTTGTTCCATTCATTTCTTTAAATTTGTAAAGCATTGAGGTGATTGGAACACAAGTGGACAATCAAGACACATGGCTGTTCACACCTGTGGCTATCAAGCATCTCCAGTTTATTACTTGTATTCAGATTTCACGTTCTGCTTTAAGGTCAAAGGGCCCCACACTAGGCTATTATCGCCACATTCCCGCCAATCACCTTAGAGGTCGTGTCCGTACAGCGTGAGATATCACTGTCAGCAAAAGTGAACACATTTACTTTTATAGGACAGAAAAAAGATGCAACACTTTGTCCAACTGCTTGTAAAATCGGCAAGTTATAGAGCGTTGGTGTGCTGTCATCAAAACTGCCACCGCACCCTGCATTAATGCACATGTTCCCTTTACCACCTTGTTGGGGGCACATCAGTGTGCATTAGCATTTACACTACAAAAGATATGTGGTTTAATGTCTCCCAGAGAAAGATGTGTTTTAAGATCAAGCATAAACAGGGTCATACTGAGTCAGATTTGTGTGTGTGTGTGTGTTGCCTCCAGGATTTGACGGAGCTTCAAAAGGAGAGGCAGTGTTTGGAGAAGCAGCATCAGCAGGAGGTGAACAAGCTCAACCAGGAGCTCCAGCAGGCCAGGACGCTCCACAATGCCCTGCAGGCCCAGGCTGACAAGGTAAATATATATACACAAGGTGCAGACATGTGACACATTAACAAGGCAAACAAGACTTCTAATGTGCTTTTTCCTACAGACACTTTTACTAGGAAAAAACCTTTCATTCAGATTGGTATCAACACTGGAAACCTAGATGTAGATTTTGTTCATATATTTTAGTTGATGTGTCAGCTGTGTTTTTTCAGCTATTTCCTGTTTCTGCTCTCTCTGCCTCTATCCCTTATCCCCTCTCTGTCTCTCTCTTTCTCCTGGGACTTGTATTATTTAATCCTAAGGTCAATACAATTATCTTGCTTCTTCTCCCATACTTCCTTCTGGCCCTTGTTGTTTTCTCTCACTCTCCTGCCCTCTGTGTCTCTGTTTTCTTTTATTCCCACCACCTGCTGTCCTCTCCGCTTCGTCCTCCTCTCCTCTCCTCTCGGTTTCTCCCCAGTGGAAAGGTTGAGCAGCGAAGGTAATGACCGTGTGACTACATTTGACGGTGCAGAATGCTTTAGTTACGGAAGAGTGAAAAAAACCCTCATAACTTGTGTGTGAGAAATAGTCAAAAAGTACGTTGTAAGTGAGGCATGAAGGTCTGGTTGCAGGATGAGGGTGACAGGGATGTAAGATTTGTTTGGAGGTGTGTTGAGGCAAGTTGCATGAATTTAGAGAAGGAGTGTGTTTGTGCTTGAAGACATGGTCTAATTTGTATCTTTTGCTTTTGATTTCCTTTACATGAAAGAAAGCTGTGGTATTTTCCATCAGCTAAACATAATACACATTTTACATCTCTTCCCAAAAGTGAGCCTCTTGACGCATTAAAAAAACTATGCTTTTAGACATGGTGTTTTTGAGAGGGTCTTATCACTGGGCATTCATTTTCCCTGCAGTCCCATAAAGCCTTACTGTAAGCTCTTTGTAAACCACACAGATGTTATCTTGTTATAACTGACAAGGCTGCAGAGAGTAAACACACAATAGTGGCACAGTTTGCATTGAATCTAATCACACATAGAATCAGTCACATTCAAATGCTGATAGTGCATATTTTGTGTGACCCAAGTAACTCATTTACACAGCTCTTTGTGGAATGTGTGTTCAGTTTGCACATGCATGCATAGCACCTTAGGGTTTTATATAGGGTAGATATTTAAATGCAGATACTAAAGCATTGTCAAACAGGATATTACTGCCTTGTGTGCTGGAGGAACATTTGCATAAATTCTCTGGTTATTTTCAAGGAAATTAATATGATATAAAACTCAAAATGATCAGCTGATTGGATTTGTATGTAGACATAATTCATCAGTGGTTAAGTTGTTGCAGGAAGCAAGTGAAAGAAATAACATAATTCCTGCTACGTTGATCAATAGTTATGAAAAACTCGAAAACAAGTACTCACAAGTAGTTAATCTGGTTACACGACATGTGATATGAACGCATATCAATAACACGATCTTTACAAGTCAAAGCCTAGCACTGTACAGAACATGTTGCTATTAACAACATGACCTGTAAGGATCAGTGTTTTCCCTACCATTATATTAGGGGGGCGGCCCCTTGACGATCAAGTTAATTTTATATAATATATTGAGCCAGATCACAACATAAGTCATTTAAGGTTATCTTTCCTATATGTCTTGTCCTTTTATTTAACAAACTAAGCCTATATTATTTATCCTATTCACACAACGGCATTTCTCTACATGGTTGCGCATTTACGATTCTTGTCTGCTCTCTGTATTGCGTGCGGCAAAGTTCCGTACACAAGCACAAGTGTGCCAGGGTTTCCCATTAATTGCCGAGACTGTGTAAGCCTCCTCCGAGACATGCACGCGCATTCACACGCACTAAATTTACCGAACTGCCCACCCCAGTTCTCCGCTGCAAAAACAATTCCAGCATGATAGAGAGACGCCTCAATGCATCAGTCCGTGTCCGTATCAGTCCGGCCCTATATCATCTCTCCGTGTGCATGTGTGCATGCTGAACTAAATACCATCAACCTGTACGGGTCGGGCACAGGTGATCCAAACCGATCCAAACACACTGTTGCATATGCAGTTCGGTTAGTATTAGCTGACAATTAAAGTTGTTTTAATCACAAAAGGCTAAACTGGGCCTAACGGTCTGAATTACTTCTAGTCGCAAAACGCCAGAAACAGAATCCATCACCGAATTAACAAGAAGACTGTCAAAATAAGATGCCTTAAATAACACATACATGAACCTTTATTCTCCTTTACAATAATTAATTAAAATATGCAATGATTTAAGATCAGTGTATATGATGGAATAGGGGCATTAGAATCTGCGAGAGGCCACTAAATTTGGGCTTTTTATGGGGGAAAAAATTCTCAGAGGGAGGGGGCACGTTGGAAAATATGTGCTAACCCTAACCCCCCCCCCCCCGTGCAATGTAAACACTGAGGATGGAAAAAGGAAGATATTTGTTGTTTATCTTTCTCCAGTGCATACTTCCACACCTGGATCCAATCACAAATAACTAACTAACTAACTAATAACATAACCTAACCTCCACAGCAAAATGTAATCAATACAACTGATAAACATTGGCCACTGCCATTAATGAGTGTCATCTTATTTGCAGATAGACCGATGGCAGCCAGCAAGGTGAATGCTGGTCGATGTTAGGCCAAAATAATTACTGCATCCTATTTTACACCATTCATGTATACCATGACATGAGAATTGAATATGGGTGTTGGTGGAAAGCCAATCAGCTTGTAAAGTCCCCAGAGAGGTCGACATCAGACACAGCTAATGCTCCAGATTGATCACTCCTCGCTCTTCTGCTTCCCGTTCCTTCACTTGTCCTTGTTCCTGAGCCATCCATTTCTTTATTTCTTATTTGTTATTTTTAACCTCATATCTTCACCCTTTTCTCACTAGCTTTCCCTCCCATCTTCTTTGATTTGTTTCCCCTGTTTTTATCAGCTACTGAGTCATAATGTCTTCTATCAGCTGTCTCTGCAGAAGCAGGCCTTGGACAAAGAGTTGGACACTCTGAAAGAGAAACTAAAGTGGACAGAGGGACAGCTGAAAGAGAGCCAGAAGAAAGAGGCACAAACACAAGCCAAACTGACGGTAACACACGCACACACACACACACACACACACACACACATACAGTCTAGTGATGGTCCAATGAGTCAGACACTTTTTTAATTATTCATTAACTGAGCAGTGGGTATAAAAGGAACTACATACATTTTTAAACAACATCTTAATGTGCCATATGTCAGTCTAAGAGACACATAATAACTAAACTGTAAATAAATTATAATTAAATAATGGCTTCTTCAATCATCGAGCTGCAATATAATGTTTTAATAGAAGTGCTATTACCATTAGAGAGCTTTTTACAGAGCTTAAAAGATTAATTTCCTGTTATTAACTTTGCCACCACTGCCAGTCACGGTAGCAAGGCTTAAACCTTCTTATCTCACTGTACAAAAAAATAAAGCCTAACTGAACTAATAATGACTCTGGATGGTGAACTACTGAACTTGAACACAAGAACCTTTGATACAACTGTTAGAATTTGACCAAAGCTCGGTACAAGCAAACTTCAGAGGATATATAACACTCCAAAATAGTTTGTTTGTGGCAGTTCAATATGGTAATGGTAAATGGACCTGCATTTATATAGCGCTTTTCTTTTCTACCACTCAAAGCGCTTTACACTACAGACTGCGCTCATTCACCCGTTCACACACACATTCATACTGGTGGCAGAGGTTACCCTAAACGGTGCCACCTGCCAATATTGGCAATTCATTCTCACACAGATGAACGCAGCATCAGGAGCAATTTGGGGTTCAGTATCTTGCTCAAGCATACTCCAGCATCAATCGGTGGGCAACCCGCTCTACCAACTGAGCCACAGCCGCAATACATGTATACCAGCATTGCACCATCAGCATTAATGCTTCCTTTATCTGTGGCTTGTTTGTTTGTGGTTTGTTGTTATTGTGATTGTATTGTGTTTATATATAGCTGTCAATTCATAGCTCAAAGTTATTGCTTATCTGGAATTCCTCCTGCCCAAATACAAATATCCCAGGTGCAAATATCAAAATGGGACTTTCAGCAGAATTATGAACTCTTGTTATATAGTTATCAGTGGCTCAGTTTTAAACTGATCATGATAAAGGATGTCTTATCATGGACATTCACTTGGTACCTGGTTAGAGAGGCTGTTGTAGAGATTTTAATAACATGCTTTACAAAGATAAATAATGAACGTTCTGAGCACTCAAACAAATCTGAATTCACTGGATTCAATCCATCTTATTTGCATTTTCTATCCTCTCTTTAGGAAGCACTGCGTGAGGCAGAGGGTGTGGCAGTGAGTCTGGAGCAGAGCAGGAAGAGAGAGCGAGCTCTGGAGGAGGAGGGAGTGAGACTGGCAGACGAGCGAGCCGACGCCCTTCGTCTCCTTAAAGAACTGCAGGGTGAGGAGTGATCTGTGAGGTGGAGAGGGGACAAATCCATCAGCTTTATCAGACATATATTTACAGATAATAATTATACTAATGTGACATATTTTTAGTTCTTGTAGAGAGATTTTCTTCTCTCATTCCTCCCTCCAGTGAGAGATCAGAAGTCAGGTGTTGGTAGGGATTCAATGTCTTGTTTAAAGGCACTACAGCAGGGCAAATACGAGTTGACTTGGCTTGAACCAGTGTCCTCCAGTTATTATTATTTATGTTGAAGACTTTTTAATGACATTCATCATGTATGCTGTACAGTATGTGCTATGTTAATTCCCTCAAATACAGAGGCTTAGTTTCCCCGTGCTGCCCCCTGCTGACCAGTGATACAACATACATTTTCTCAAATCAAAACAAATAACTGCAATAATGCACATGGTTCATTAAGAAAACCGAGATAACCTCTGTCTTTACCGATATTCCTCCAGCATATTATTTCTTAAGGTACATATTTTCTGAAGTTAAATTAATTGTAGCTTATCCTGCTGTTTATGTCTTTCCTTTTAACTCCAGAGCAAAAAGCTGCCCCTCTACAACCTGTCCAGTTATGTCCAGTTGGACAGAGTTTCTCCCCTCAACCTTCTTACCCTCTTCATTCTCGACCATCTACTCACGTCAAGAGACCCAGCATTGCCTCCCCAGCCGAGCAGAAGAGGGAAGAAAACATTGATGTGGATAAGAGAAGAGCAGAGATTGCAGCATCTTACCCCTCTGACAGAGAGCCCGGAGAAGGCATCGACTCGGAACACATCAATGAAATGATCTCTTCTGACTCTGAGTGTTTACAAAGGGAAGGACACAGAAGAAACAGTAATGAGGCAGAGAACAAAAGTAGAAATGAGGAAATAATGAGCTCCACATTGGATCAAGTGCTTTCTAATTCCTCTCACTCTGATGCTAGTTTGAACACCAACACCTCTAAAGATGGTGATAATCAGACTCCTTCTAACAAGGCTTTTGAAGACCTCAAAAGGGAGAATGGCACACTGCGTTCAGAGCTGCGCGATGCACATGAAGAACTGCAGAAACGACTTGAGGACCTGGAAGTCCAACGACGGGCTGAGACAGAAGCCAGGACCCGGCTCAAACAACTCAGCCGCAAACGTGCCAGCCAGGCTGCAGAGAAAGATGAGCAGGACAAAGAATGGAAGATGCAGCTGGAAAACGAGAGGGCCGAGTCAGAGCGGTTGAGAAGGGCCATGGCTGCTATGGAGACAGAGCTGACGAGAGATAGGGAGGAGAGAGAGGAGCAGAAGGAGGAGAAAAACAAAGCACAAGAAGACCGGGAGAGTGAAATGATAGAACTTAATATCCAGTTAAAGAAACAGCTAGCGGAGGTGAAAGCCCAGCTGGCTTTAGAACAAGAAGAGAGAAAGAGAGAGGAAGAGGAAAGGAACCAAAAAACAAACAGAGACATTGATGTTAGGAAGGAGCTGAGCATGAAACTGGAAGAACTTCAAGCTGAATTGGAAGAACTGAAGCACAGAGAAGAAGAAGACTTACTGGAAGAGGAGAAACTCTTGGTTGCAAACAGCCCGTTGACGTACCTGACTCTCCATGATGATGAGCTCAACTCCAACATCCTTCACTGCGACAACAAGCTCCTCCCTTCGCCAGAGCAGCACCTCCTCTTCTGCCAGTCCACCAACCAACGTAACACACTTGTAACTCAGGCTGCAGCGGATCTCATCCAGAAAGAACAATCTGTTAAAGATCCTGAACGCTCACCCTTGTCAAATGAGGGACAAACAGGCAGAGTAGTCTCTGACCTGGAAGACGACAGAGAAAACTGTCTGGGAGGGTCTTCACTGTCTGACCTCTCACTTTCTGATGTCCAGAAGGTTGAGCATGCCTCCTCAGATTTGTCAAAAGAGTTAGAACGCCTGCAGAAGGACAATATGAAGGAGACAGAGCGTGCTAACCAGTACCAGGTTAAACTGGAGGCCCTGCAGAGCCAAGTAAGTAATGGTGGATATACAGTGTAAATCCACGAAATTGGTCCAGCCACAGTAAAACACATTGTATTTACAAGATTCAAATAAAATAAAAAAATATAATAAAAAATTACTTACTTACATTAAGGCTGGCCAATATAACAATATTTTATCGATACCGTGATATGAGACCAGAGAGCTTCTTAGTTGAAAAAGTTACATGCTTATTGTGATGATGAAGACATGTCAACACTGTAACTTGAGCTTTAGTGCGTCTGTTCTTAAAACTAAGTTATTACCTGTATCTCTTCAATATTTCCTTTATTATTTTGTCCTTTCATTTTCTTCTCAGGTGACACGTCAGACAAAGCAGCTGACCATGGCCTTTGAGAAGCAGAGTCAGCACATCTCTGGTCTTCTAGCTGAGCTTCAAGAGAAGGAGAGTGCCCTCTTCAGACAGGGAGAGGAACTGCAACACTACAAGGAAGAGCTGGGTGCACTCAAGGTTGAAAAAGAGGGAGAGGAGAAGAAAAGAAGAGAGGACATGGCAGTCAAAGAGGTGGAGGATAGAGGACAAAAAGAAGAGACACAAGATAAGAAGTCGGTGGAGATCTCAGGGCTTCAGTCAAACCAGGGAAATAAGTGTGATGTCGACGTCCCCACTACACACTCACTGGCAGACAGTGACAAACAGAGAGATGCAGGACAACAAGAGATTGTGACATCTGATGCTGAAAGACCAACAGCTATAAGTGATGAATCAGACGGTGAAGCCCGTTGGTCAGGGGAACAGCATCCAGTCTCTCAGGCCAAGACTAACCAGGACTCTGATTCTGTGATGAGTGAGACTGAGTGCAGTCAAGATGGACAAACCGCAGATGTGGTTGCAGAACTGTTCGCTCTCCGACAGGAGAATCAGCTCCTGAAACAAAAAATAGAGGGCTTGACCTTCTCTGACACCAGGACCGCAGCTTTACACACTGACAGTGAAAACCAAGGAGACCCAGTCAAGCAAAGCCAAAACACAGGAAATGCTGCTCTGTCCTACGTGGTGGAACAGAGGTCGCCTACTGTGCCGAATGACATCACCTCTGACGCACAGCAGTCACTGCCTGAGGATGTGAAGAGGACTGAAGATGAACAAGGAGATTTAGAAAGGGAGAATGGAAGGACGGAGAGGGCTGAGGAGGAGCTGGAGGCAGAGCTTCAGATCAACCACCTCCAGCAACAGGTAGTGACACTGTACTACCTCTTTATATAATAAAAATACCTTATTTATGTATTAGGCCATTAGGTCAAAACAAAGTGCTTAACATTCAATGAAAAAGGGTTGGTCCGTAGCGTAGTGGGTTACACAGGCGCCCCATGTGCAGAGGCTACAGTCCTCGCTGCGGCGGAGCCGGGTTCGAATCCGGCCTGAGCTCACTTTGCCGCATGTCCTCCCCTCTGTCACCCCCTTTCTATCTGTCTCACTATCAATAAAGCCTTGAAAAATGGCCAAAAAAATATCTTTAAAAAAAAAAAAAAAAAAACATTCAATGAAAAAGTAAATAGGCAAACAATGGACAAAATGTTGTGATAAAACACAACAGAAGAAAACAAAACAACAGTAAAGTTAATAAAGAGCAAGTCTTAATTAATGAGTTCTTAAAACAGACTTCTAGGAAGACAATTTGTTTAATTCCCTGAAATTATTTCACAACTCTAGGGCCCGAACAGAAACGGCCAAAAGGACACCAGAATTTATATGCAGATCAAAGTTGAGGTGGCTATCAAAGATAATACTGAGGTTCAATGTGGAGGTACCAAGATGTGAAGAAATATGACTTTGTGATGAGCCTATGATAATAATCTTGGACCTTTTTTAAAATGTAACTATGGAAATTTATATCACAACAATGATGGCTACAGAAGAAGACAAACAGTTTCTTAAATTGACCACATAGACAGGAAAATTAATTAGATAATGTAGTTTGTGGTGTTGGTATTCGTCACTGGAAATGTATGTCCTTTCTTTGAATTTAATATAAGTTCAGTATGTCACATCAGATTTAATTTGCATATTGCTCCTGTATTTCTCCTAAATTGGTTTTATTTGGATTCTCATGATTTTGATTCAGTCTGCTCTGTCCTTCTCTCCCTGTCCAGGTGGAGGAGCTGCAGATGAGGCTAAAGGCTCTCTCCACGGAGACCCGGCAGCAGAACGAGGAACTCATTATGTGGAGACTGGCCTCCCAACCAGCCCCAACATTTGAACAGTTACTCCCCAACATAGACAACCAGTCTGAGACCCAAGACAAGATCTTTGCTGTCAGCAAGTCCCAGTCAGACCAGCAGCACACTGATGAGACGACCCAGATCCAGGCCCAGGTTCAGGAGAGCCCTGGTAATGTGACAGCGGTCAGAGAAGATGAGTTATTCCTCTCCTGCTCCTCCAACAAGCTGCAGGGCCGCATGTTGTTCTCCAGGTAACACACTCATATCAGAGTGAGAGAAGTGATGAAAAACATGACAATAACTTACATTTGAATCACCTGTTTGCTTCTTTCGTAAGTGATGTTAATAACTTTTTTTTTTTTTTAACCAAGACTTCAGCACAGCAACCTTGTTGAACCAAAGAGTCACCATTCAACTAAAAAAACTGCATCACTTCAGGGATACAATCAGGACACTGCCATGATTGACAAGGTGATTTTCTTTGAATCATCGCTTAAATTCAGACCGCTGTATGAGCATGTGACTCAGGAGTTAGCTGATGATATCATGTTGCCAGAAGAAAATGTAAATGACACTATGTCCTTATTTAACACAGTCTATGGTGTGGATGAATGAGAGACAATTTGTCAGCTAAGGTCAATCCAGTCCATCTACCATTTAGCAATTCATTTTAGGATCTTTATGTTCTCTATGGTTTACAACTCTTTCTATGGAAACTTTATAGAATATTTAAGTAGAAATTCCCCAGTAGCTTTATAAATGTTCTCAATTTAAAAGGTTGTTTTTCCAGTGAAACCTAATTTCAGAGGTTTGTGAATTTATTCTGGCATTTTTGGGAAATAACTGTAATTTGGTGCAAGTTATAGAAAATAGAGAGTTGAAAATTAAATAATTCCAGCTAACTGTAGAGTCAGTGTACAACAGGCTAGATCATCATGTAAATATGTGAAATCTATCAACAGGGAAATATACAATTCAACATGTATGGAGAATAATGTTTTTGATAAAGAATTTATAATCACTTATTATTAATTAATTTTGGGGTGTTTAGATAAAGCTGTTCTGTCAAGGAAATAACTATTTTCTCTATAATAATAATAAGTACCAAATTCTAGAGTTATTTCCAAGAGACTTCTTTTTAAATTGTTAGGAAATTAAGGACCTGTAAAATAAAGCATTTATTTTCCGTGGTAAATAAAGGAAAATGCTTTAGTTTGCAGCTTTCACTTACAATCATTGTGCACAAATCTTTGTTGGATTATGTTGTCATTTGTTCTGTGTTTCTCACTCAGGAATCTGAAAAAGAAAACCAGGAGATCAACGTCTTGCATCAGTTAAATTCTGGTCAAACACAACACAAGGAGAAGAGAGACACTGGCGTTATGCAACTGATAACATCTGAGAAAACAGGTCAACCGCATGCCACCAAAGATTCCCACAAGGTTTTAGCACCAAAGCACACCAAATCAGCTGATTGTTACACGGAGAGTCCTGAAGCCAAAACAGATGCTTCCAGAGCAACCGATGAAATAAACACAACGGAAGATTCTTCAGACAGATATGCCAGGACGGAGATGAAAAATGTCAGCAGTCAAACAGAGGAGAGTTTGTATCCTCACAGAGCTCCAACAGTCTCTAAACTCAACTCCACTTACACACAGACTGAGGAGGAGGAAGATGAAGGCGAGATAGTGGAGTCCCCTCCGGTCTCTCCTGTTCCAATATCTGATGCAGAATCTGGAGTGTTGTTTTCGGGTTCCTTCCCAATCCCGGCTGACCCTGCCAGTCTGGCTGAAAGAATACGCCGTAACAGGATGCAGCTGTCAGCCGCCTTTGACGACACAGAGTATGAACCCTATGGACTGCCGGAAGTCGTCATGAAAGGTAACTTTGTCAGCTGTGAGTTTGTGAGTGGAAAAAAAGGGAAAATTTGTACAAAATCCTTGAGAAACATCATACCTTGGTCTTAGTCTTCTGTTGGTTAAATGTGGTAAAAGGTAAAATATATAACATTTACACAAAATGTGTTAAAACAACTATAACTATGTCATATTTTCTTTAGTTGGGTAATTACATTATCCCAAATATTTCCAACAATGTTCAAAACCAGGGAAAGCACAGGGCTACCCCACAATTGAATTTGCCACAATGTTGCAACTAGAATAAAATATAATGCGACTAAATGTAAGGTGAATAAAACTTTAATACATTAAGTCATTGGTCAATTTATTTATGTTATTTATGTCGCATCAGACCCATTTTTGACCGAAACTACATATGGTCTTATGTCCTGTCTTATTACTGGGTCCATAGCTATAAAAAATTACATACATCATGAATTGAAATGAGGGTCAAATATTTATATACAATGAGGGAAATCATTATTTGATCATTTGCTCATTTTGCACTTCTTGCGTAATTTTCTCACTGACAAATAAATGAATGGTCTTTCATTTAAATGGTACTTTTAATTTAACAATGAGAGACAGAATACAGAAAAAGATATCCAGAAAGTCACATTATATAAAAGTTATACATTTATTTCCTTTTGACTGAGTAAAATAAGTATTTAATCCCTAACAAAACATGGTGGAAAAACCCTTGTTGGCCAGACAGAGGTAAGACGTTTCTTGTAGTTGGTCACCAGGTTTGTGCACATCTCAGGAGGAATTTTGGTCCAATCCTCTTTGCATTAAAACCTTAAGGATTTGGAGAGGACATGCAGTCCATTGGCAATTCGAAACTTTAGCTCCCTCTACAGATTTTCTATGGGATTAAGGTCCATACACTGGCTAGGCCACTTCATGACCTTAATATGCTCTTTCTTGAGCCACTCCTTTGTTGCCTCAGCCAATGTTTTGGGTCATTGTGGTGCTGGAAGACTCATCAACTAAACATTTCAGTGTCATGGCTAAGGGCAGAAGGTTGTTACCCAAAATTTCATGTTTCATGGCCCCGTCCATCTCCCCCTCACTGTGGTGAAGTTGTCCTGTCCCTTTAGCAGATAAACAGCCTCAAAGCATGATGTTTCCACCTCCATGCTTGACGTTGGGGATGGTGATCTTTTGGTTATAGTCGGCATTTCTCTTCCTCCAAACACAGCAAGTTGAGCTGATGCCAAAAAGCTAGATTCTGGTCTCATCTGACCACGTCACATTCTCCCAAGCCTTCATCATCAGGTGTTCAGACGGGCCTGTACATGTGCCTTCTTGAGCAGGGGGACCATGCAGGATTTTAATCCATTACGGAATAGTGTGTTACCAATGGGTTTTCTTCATGACTGTTGAACTAGCTGCCTTGAGATAATAAACAAGCTCCTCCAGTGTACTTCTAGATTGATTGCTTTCTCATGATCATTGATACCCCATGAGACGAGATCTTGCTTGGTGCCCCAGGCCAAGTCCGATTTCTGGTTATTTTGTGTTTCCTCCATTTCGAATAATTGCACCAACAGTTTCACCAAGCTGCTTGCTGATGGTCTTGTAGCCCATTCCAGCCTTGTGCAAGTTGACAATCTAGCCCCTGATGTCTTTAGACAGCTCTTTGGTCTCGCCCATGGTGGAGAGGTTGGAATTTGTGGACAGGTGTCTTTTATACAGGTAACAAGCTGAGATTAGGAGTACTTTCTTAATGTGAGAGGATTTATTTGTGGGCCTCATGGGCACATAACAGTCTGTGGGAGCCAGAATTCTTGCTGGTTGGTAGAGGATCAAATACTTAATTTACTCGATCAAATGCAAATTAATGTATAACTTTTATATAATGTGCTTTTCTGGATATTTTGTTTTTTAATATTCTTTCTCTCACTGTAAAATTAAGCCTACCATTAAAGTTATAGACTATTCATTTATTTCTCAGTGGGAAAATTTAACAAAAAATACAAAATCGGCAGCGGATTAAAAAATTATTTCCCTCACTGTACATCTAATATTTTTTAATCGGCAAAAGAGCAGATGATTCAATATGATTTTTTTGACAATTGGCATTAAAATTAGAACCCTGCCATGTAAGCCTAAACGTTAAAAAGGTGAAGACGGGGTGGTCGGTAGCGTAGTGGGTTCCGCAGGCGCCCCATGTGTAGAGGCTACAGTCCTCGCTGCAGCTGGCCCCGGTTCGAGTCCCGCATCGGACGGCCCTTTACTGCATGTCATTCCCCTCTCTCTGGCCCCTGTTTCCTGTCTCTCTTCAGCTATCCTGTCCATTAAAGGACATAAAGGCATGAAAAAGCCCCCCCAAAAAAAAAAACATTTAAAAAGGTGAAGATAAATGTATGTTGGGATATCAAAAACTAGTGCCGTATTACTAATTGGTTGTGTATAGTTTATAGTGATGACAGGAGCAGTCTCTGATAACCTGAATCTTGACTGTGACTTTTTAACCCTGTAATGTACAGAAAACAAGTTCCTGCTGTTAGTGATGTTTTCTGTCTGAGCTTCCTCGCTTCCTCCCTTCGTGTACTTTTTATTTCGCACTCTGTCCTTCATCGGCTTTCCCTAATCCTCTCATTTATTCCTCTCCACCTCTTCCTGTCCTGCAGGTTTTGCCGACATCCCCACCGGTCCCTCGTGTCCATACATTGTGAGAAGAGGTTTGTTAGGGACAACTGTCATACCTGCCCCTCAGAAAGACACAATGCAGGAGGAGGAGACGGATTAAAACTCTACAGGTAACCTCCAGAGACACTGAGAAAACTGGAACAAAAGAGTTTATGTCTCAAGAATTAAGAAATGTAACTTGCATTCAGTTCCTGGATGAAAAAAAAACCCCAAAACTAACAGTGTGTTAGTTTGCCTCTTTCTGACGCTTCCTGTCAGTTTATGGCACACAGCCTCAAGCTTGTCTGTTCCTGTATGAATCCTTACATACAGGATAAATATCATTAGTGCCCATGTTCATCATATTTAAGGAACGTGATCAAGTGCAACAGTGTGGCTCATCAATACATGTTAGTAGGATCAGTTCAATATTGACTTTTTGTACTTTTGTAAGAATAGGATGACATTTTTGGACAATAAGACAAAAAGTAGGAATATCAACATAATTATCCTTTTCCTCATGTTTTGAGATTGTGGTCATTTTTTATTTGATTACAATTTTGACAATCAAGATACAATAATAACCTTTATCATTGTTTTCATTTTTATTTGATCAAGTTAAGAATTTGACTGTATCAAGACAAAAGTATAGTCTTACATGTTTTTGTACATTTGCTGTCTCCAGATTTGGTGGAAAGATCGGATCACTGTGGCTCGCCAATGAACCTTAGTGATGGACGACAGCAGCTATACAGCGACACTCCAGTCACCAGCAACCTGAAGCACTTCAGACCTTCAGAACAACACAGGACCAGTTTAAAAAGTGCTGCTATCACGCATGGACTTCTGTATGTGTGTGCAGGTAACCACTGCACTCCACTGTGGATCTAAAATGTCTTAAAGATCACAGGTCCTATCCTCTGAGACTTTTCTGTCCATCGCAATGCTGTGACTTTCCACCCACCTGTATTATATAGGTACAGAGGTAGTGATTAAGTGATGTTTTTTTATGTTTATTTAAAGTTTACAACCACTTTTTCCAAAGGGACTGTTTAGTTTTTAGTGTCTCAGCTGCACTAACTTGTGGGTCTAGCTTCAGCCTATGTTGAATGAAACAGTGCCTTGTTGATGCTTTTCTAAACAAGTGCTTGTCAAGATAAGTTTGATTTGTTTTCCAAAGGGGTGAAGCCAAGTGAGGCCTGTTGTGAAAATATGATTTATATTTTCCTTCTTTTTAATCCTTGAGGTGGCTTATTTATAGACACTTGAATGTGTTTTAGGCCGGTGTTTACAAAAATTATGTGAAAGCATAGCGAGCATGTGTGTGTGAGACGTTAGCTGTGAATATGGACATGTGTGTCCTCATCTTGACGTTACTGTTTGTATAGTGTGTCTGTGTGTGTGTGTGTGTGTGTGTGGGAGTGAGAGGGGAGCACATGTCTATGACTCAGTCTAACCTGTGTTGGTTTCCGCTCCATGTATGGTGATGCACACTGTGCTCCATCTCTCCTCCTCCTGCCGCTTTGCTTCTCTTTCTTACACTAACAAGCACTCAGTGGTTGAATTTACCAAAAACTAATCATTTGAAGCTTTATTTTATTAACAGAGCAGCCACATAGATTCAGTCAGCTTATTATATTTGATCAGATATAATTTATTTGAGTGATGTGACTGTTTTTGATAGATTTGCACATTTGTTGCTGTGCCATAGACAACAGTAGCCACATGTATGTACACTGTAGATTTTGAGTTGATGTGCAGTTTGTATTATGCCCTATAACAGAGGAACTTGACACTTAGCTTGCATACTTGGTTTGACCAATAAGTTAAAGGATGAGTTAACATTTTCTTCAAGTTTATCTTAAAACTATACTTGCATGTGCACTGAAAGAGTTACTGGTCGTTGTGTCTCTCATTCTGGCCATAAAAAGATTCTTTTTCTTAAAGGGAAACTTTGCTATTTGTTTAACCTACTTTCCCACGATTTTCTGTCAACAATTTTTGAAATTGGTCCAGTATTAAGTGAGAGCGCAGCAGCTGCAAAACAGCCTGCAATGTAATCCCCCAGGCAATTGAGCATTGTCAGTGTACATCAATGACATTGGAATATTTGTTTTAAAACAAATATTCTCTTCTCTTCTCTAGCTCGGTCACTAATGGGACAATCGGTGCAAATACACCTTTCGAATAAACCATCGACCCTTGTCTGACAACTGTCTTCATTTTTGGAACGATCAATACTCCAACGCAGGAGGTTGGATAAAAGTGAAATATCAAACAAGGATAATGAACAGCTTGCCGAGTCCCAAAGAGGGAACTTATATCCACTCAATTTGGAAGTTACCTTCTTTATTTATGAAGCTGAAAACTAATTTGTTTCAGAAATAAGAATAATTTCACTGAAGTATGTTTGTCAGAGGTTGTCTTTGTGGCCTGTATGGACAGGAGGAACAATAAAGACAGCGTTGTTTTTCTTTCGCTATTCACATATTGGTGTGTGAGTATTTTTTAAAGACAGACTTGAAGAACTTAAAACCTTGTGGAGCAGGCTTTCAGTGACTTTTGAGAATATTTCACCTGCAGGTTTTTGACATATTTGTGTTAAAAGTGTGGAGTGATTTATTATTATTATTATTGTTATTATCGTTATATTAACGTTGTATTTAGAGGTAAAGTTAGGTGGAGCAGTGTGGACTGTTACTGTCCTGACTTGATGCCATCAGCATTCATTTGCCATGTTGACACACCCACACACACACACCCACACCCACACACACACCCACACACACCCACACGTCCCCTCCCTTTCAGCTGCCTTCATATCTTTGGGATCTCCACTGAGGTGGATTGTCGGACTCACTGTGTATTTGTTGCCTTGTTTTGGACACTTTCATGTGAATGTATCTGTGTTGTGTTTGCGGCTAGAATAAAAGGCTTGCTCTTAATTTAACTGTGTCTCTTTTGTGCGCCGGTGAGTCTGGTACAGTAAGTCGGGCTGTGCACTTTCATGTCGTGACGCACATTTGGCCTGTTTTAGGCGCTGTCAGCTGAGAGCAAGGAGTTGTTTTTTACTTCTGGTGGTGGACATTTAAGTCCAAAAGATGGTCATGGCCCAAAGCAGAGAGCCTCAAAGCGTTTAATTGGAATATCTTGGTTAAATCACAGAAGTATTTCCGCAATTACCAAAGTCCTCTCCCTTTCCCTCTTGGTCATTAACACATTGTTGAGAAGGTGCTGAAAGCTTTAAAGGAGCAGACTTGGATCAAAGAATTAAAAGAGCAGATTGAAGAGTCGGGCTTTCCAACTTTTAGAGTCTGTTTTACTTCATGATGCGATTCCTCCTCAAGTGCAAGAAAAATTGTGTGGACCATAACTCTGACTTTGAAGAAACAAGTGTCTCTTTTTACTTCCCAAAAAGACAGAGGTTGGAAAGGCAAGGATTTAGAGAGCTAAGCCCCCCCACGTCCAGCTCAGGAAACTCCACGGCCCTCTGCTCTTCCTCTGCAGTGACGGCACTTAATCACACTCGCATCGCCTTAATGGACTTCACATGCCTCGTCCCTTTCTTCTTCTCCTCCTCCAATCTGCTCTCCTCTGTCCGAGTGATGTAGGGTCACGAGAATGGGGAAACACCTTCCAAGGAGAAAACACACATGCACACATGCACTTTCACAACACACTCACACACACACTCACACGGAGCTCCTCGCTGAGTGCTGGATGTTGAGAGAACAGCACATGCTGCATGGGATGAACTTGGATAGAAACATTTCTCCAAACTGAAGGTAAGACCAGCAAAATAATTTATTTTGGGGGGTTTGAAAGGGAAATGATGAGTATGTTTTAGAAGATTTAATGATTTATTGGCTTTTTTAAGCAGAAATCTGAAAAAAAATGTATGATGCTTTAAGCTTTGTTTTTTATCCAGTTTGCATTTTCTGCACATTCCTGTTTTTCTTTTTAATTATAGCTTACCAAGTATAGTAGCAGACTGTCACTGATTTAAAAAGAGATGATCAATACCCTGCTCTAACTTTCCTGCCAATATACATTCTCTCAACCCTGACACTACAAACAACACAGTAATTTAAGTGCAACATTTAGAAAGGAACTTAGCTTTTAAGATATTTTAAGATTCAGGCATCTGTGTTTGTGGGAGCGCTGCTGCTGCTGCATTTGATAAGCATTTAATTGGAAATATTCTTTTTGGGTTTACAGCCTCAGGGGAAAATGTCGGGAAGTTTATCTTTTCTCTATGCAACTACTGTAGCCCAAACAGTCCCATCATTATTTTTGAGTATCATTCTTTCCCAGAGCATGAAGCCAGAGAACTAAAAGTTGTAACCTGTGATCTCTCTCTGACGTCAGTGCTGGCTTAGTCAAAGAGAAGGAAATACTTTTGGAGATAATTTCATCTAAAGGAGCTTTATTATCTCCCAGCGCTGTAAATTTTCCTGTAGATGCTACAGATGGTCATATTCATCGGCACAGATGAAAGCATCTGAAAGCATCTGACAAAATCTTTGTTTTACGGCTGAGCCAGACAGTCACGTTTACAAACAGGCCTCTTTTTGTTTAGCTGGTATACAGTAGAAATCACTGAAATCCAATAGCTGTGTATCCTACTTGTTTGGAGTGCCAAAGATCCCACTGTTGTTGGTGTAAATATAATGGAACAAAATGGCAGCACAAACTCACAAACTAAGCTTACACATTTGATGAAGGTGACAAAATATTAAAACTACCATAAAGCATTATGATCACATCAAATACTGAAATAGTTTTATGTCATATTAGTTTAGTCATTTAAAGATGAAGCAATGTACAGCATGTTATCCTTGTACATAGTGATGTTATTGTTGTTTTATTATGCTGTTATTAAATAATTAACTGTACATTAATCAAAGGGCCAATAACAAAAATCCAAGAGATATTCAAAAAATAAGGAGGGATAGCTGTGTGTAAAAAATATTAACACCAATCGCAGATATAAACCAACTGAAAGTCCAATCCATTGTATTTAACCATGTTTTATAGCTTGGCTTATTATCGGTAGACTTGAAATACGTCTTTAGTTGAAAATCATATTCCTAATCAAAGAAAAGTCATTTTTAAGGAGCTGATAAAAGTGCTGATAAAAAGATCACATTACATATTCTTAGAAATACTATTATTAAATAATAGTTTGTCCATGGGTTTTATTACACAAAATGTTTTTGATATCTAGTTTAAAATTCTTAAATTTTAATATTTTTTTCTCCCTTTTATAAATATTCAAATAGTGTTAATTTTAATAGTTTAACTATTAGACTCAAGATGTTTATTGCTTCACTTTGAATTCTGTTTTCAGCACTAAAGAGCTCACAGTTCCACATCACACTATCAGTCGCATGCTGACCCATGATTGGCCCCAAACTTTTTGTGATGTCACAAATCCAGCTTGTATGTAAACATGTTAAGGGGCAGTTTGGATTTATAGTGGTGTTGTCTGAGTCAGTGTGGTTCCTACAGTAGATCAGCACGGCTCCTGTTTGGAGAAGCAGGCAGGAGTATTGACAGAAGATGAGCAATGTACTGCTGTGGATGGGGGCAGCAGAAAAAAATGGCCCACCTAAAACAATCTATATCAATTAAAGCGTACACCCTATTATGTATATTTTCACTGTTTTATCTTGCTGTCAGACAGCCCTGTTTAAGTTAAACGTGGGGGGAACTGAAGTTGTTTTCTACGCCATCAGACTCCATTAACAAAAACAGCAATTTAGTTAGTTGAGTTTAATTATTGTGACTTTCATGAATCCAAACTAACTCTTTATAGTTAGTCACACAATAACACAAACAAACCGGTCAATGCTGTGGTAGACCAGTGGTGGTTAATATATTTTAATGTATTATATGAAATAAAACCAAGAAAAACATGTTGTTGAATGAAGGGGGGGTTAAAGTATGTTTTTGTCTGTAGTTCATCTCAGAGTGGTCAGATTTCTCTTTAACACTTGCCTTAAATGCAAACCTAAAAATAGAAAGAATGTACATCTTCTCCCAGCCATGTGCTTCTTTCCAAACAGCTCACCTCATGATTTATTTCCCCACCTGCCTCCACTGTTTAACTTAAGATTAGATCACCGCCCGTCAGCCGCAGTCCTGCTCTTTCTAAGCCCCCCTCACTCAAAATCTTAGCAAAATATCAAAATATGCCAGCGCGGGTTTAGACAGTGATAATATCTGTCAGTGTTGAAGCCAGGGGCAGAGGCTGAGACGGTCCACACAAACCAAAGCCAACACTCCATTAGCGCAGAATGCTAACAGCCGGCGAGACTCTGGGAAATGTCAGAACATTGTCAAGGTCCATGATGGGACAACCTGGCTGACCCAGAGCAAGAAGCTCCTAAATCCCAACCCTGTGTGTGTGTTTAAAAGGTAAACACAGATCAAAGAGAACATTTGAAGCCAAATGAAGATAAGCGATAAACTTCGATTAATATGGAGATGTATGTTTGGAGTTTTGGCCGAGTGTAATCGTTTGTGAGATCACTGGCAGGGCGGCCTGGAGTGTGTCAGCCCCTCTCTGGTTATTATGACAAAGTCTTTACAATGGGAACACTTATTTAATGCCACTCATACCCTGCTGAGGCAGAGAGGCAAACAGGGAAATCTGCCAATTTAAAGATGTTCCCTGTTGTTTCTCTATATGTTGGTTTGCCTGTTTGTTTCAGTGTTTCGTTGAGCTAAATAGTCTTTAATTCCCTTAAAGGAGAAGGGAATGGATCCAGAGTCCTCCGCCCCTCAACACTGAAGACATAAAAGAACAAGGAAGTCAGCAGAGCAGATATACAGAGGAAAAAAATAGAGAGATTTATTCGTCGTCTGATATATGGAGCTTTAACATGGGATGAGCTCCTGAAATCTGCAACTTAAGGTACTGTTTTGTCTGATAAAACATCTTTTATCTTTCATAAAGGCGATCTTATAAGATGCCATGGAAAGTATAAAGAATAGTTCCTTTCAATATTTTGATATCTCTGCTTTTGGGTGCGATCACACTGGATCCATTTCAACAAGCTGCACACACATTCTAGTTATCATTTGGATGAAATGAGCTTTGTGCTTTTGATATATTTATTGTTTTTGGATTAATGACGGTGGCAGTTAAACAGGACTCGATTACAGTGACGTCACACAGTGTGACACAGAGGAAACAAAAGGCTGTTTCAGGATTTCTTTACCTGCTGATATAAAGGGGTATTCAGTGATTTCAGGATCTGTTTCCTCTCCCTACTCGACCTGTGAAAACAGTTGTATGATTGTATGAAGACTGAAATCATTTTAAAGTTACTATGTCGAAGATTTTTTTTTCTCTTTAATGGCCCCTATGGTGATAGGTGGTAATTGTAGGTGTGATTTGCTAAACTGGAAAAAAATAAAAATTAATAAATGTTAGAGATTGTTCTGTACCGATTTTAATCCCTAAACTATCCTTGTGAGGCTGATGTTTCAGAGTTTTCATTACTCTCCAAGCCGTAATTACAATGTGGATGAGTGCAGCATAATGAAATCTTGCTCTTGTGAGCACATAACTTGTAATAAAGATGTATAAATCTAAATTGCCAGAGTACACCTTTAAGACCGGTGTCTGTGACGACACATCACAGTTGACCCTCCTATTGTAAGATGTGTAGACGTGTTTTACACCGTGTCAGCTCTTAACTTCTGACTCTTCCGGTCAGCGACCGTCTTTTTGGTTTTGACGCACAGATGTAAAAATAAAGGCCATTAATGTCTGTCAACCTTCCAAGAACACTTGTTGCCTGCTTACACATTTCCGTACAGTACCTCCCTAAAGGAACTTCCTGTTTATGGCCAGCTGTGCCCCAGTGTATCCTGACTGAGTGCCTGACCAGATCCTGGCCTCTGAGCTCTGACCCCCTAACCCTGCAGGGGAAGGGGGGGTGGACTGGGAGAAAATGCGGTATACCACCCTCTTGGCCCTGCTGGCAGGGGTCGTGCTGTACCTGGTGATGGGAGCGCTTGTTTTCGGCACCCTGGAGATTCCCAAGGAGCGTTTGGCCTACCATAAGCTGCTCGATACCAAGTACGCGTTCCTGGAGAATAAGTCCTGTGTCAACGAGCAGGACTTCCACAAGCTTGTGAAGGTACTGCTAGAAACACTAAGCACACTCTCATTACATAATCCCACAACTTTAAAACTATTTTAACACAGAAATGCAGTGTCTGTTGTGTTTTTGCTCTTTCTGATTTACCTTATTTGAGGAGACCCAACACACAGACACGCATGTCCATTTTGCACTTCTAATGTTTAATGGTGTTTGAGGGTCACTCCACAGTGTCAGACACACCCCTGCTCTTGAGTTGTGAAGGAATACTTTACCCCCAAAATAATATTTGTCTATCATTTATCCAGTCGTATACTGACTACCTCCCAAACAAATGCAGTTTTGCTGAAATCTTGCTTTTTAAAACACTTCTGCAAAACCATCTACCATGTGTCAGAGTTTGTAAACAGATGTTTTGATATAGTTTTACTGTGGTGTTGTTTTTTTTGCTGTCCTCTTAATATCAATTCAACGAGAATTTACTCTGAATTCGGATTTTTAATTCCCTGTGGAGACATGAGAAAAAGAGACAAGAAAAAGAGAAAAGAAAAAGTTTGCTTCAAAAATTCCATGGTAACACGGGTTAGGTTATTGATATGAAAATGGTCATTTGGGGGTTGAGTAATCTTTTAAGTTACTTTAAAAAACACTGAACCAGACTGAAGCAGTAGTTTGCAGCAGTGTCTGGTTGGCAGACCTGGTCAAGATTTCTACAAGTTTTTTAGCAGTTTGACCAAAGTGTAAATTTCCATCAGATGGCTGCATTTAAATCATCGCCTGAGGCACGAAGAGGTTAAATATCCAAAATTCTATGAAGGGAAAAAACAAAAAATTGTATGTAGCAAAACTTTTTACTTCTTTCCTCTCCCATTCATCATCTTGTGAGCCTTTAAGCCTGACCTCCACTACAACAAACTATCTAACCTTATATAAAGAAAAGAAAATTCCATTTTGACCTGCTGTAACAGTAAAAGGCTCCTTGTGCATTCATGCACTGTATTCTTAGGTCATTGTAGTGGTTCTTTTACACAATAAAGGCTCCAAATACTTAATCCGTCTGTGATATAAAGCAAGCAGCACATTCACCTGATGGATGACTTTTAGTCCTTCTGTCTAACATACCTGTGTTGGAAGATAAAGGTACAGTTAAATAAATGACATCCCTCCCCTGCAGGGAGTGGTGTCTGCGGTGGAGGCAGGCCTGGATGTGTACAACCTTCATAAAAACTTCACCAGCCGCTGGGACCCAGCCTCCGCCTTCTTCTTCTGTGGTACCATCATTACCACCATAGGTAGGCAGGGACTCCCCTTCAGGCTGCTCTTTGAAGATCCTCACCTATAAAAATGCTCTTTTAAGTGAATATTACTCAGCTGATAGTTGTAGAAATGATGAATAGGAGAACAAACGTTTCACAGAGAGCTTCTGTAAAATTCAAAAGATCAGAGATTTCTTCTGAACATTTGGGATCCTTCAACATCTTCACAACCAAAACCTTTTTGATTGTAGAGTGACTGATTGTCAGAGAACTTAATTGTGTCTAATTTGAAATAAATGTATGAATTAATGTAAGTAATCTTTGGGGAAAGTTTCATGGTAAATTCTATTTGTTTTTTTTTGTTTTTTTTCTACCCTATTCACATGTATCTTTCAAAATATATTTTCAATGTCGTTTTCTCAAAATTAGTTTTTTCTCAAAAGAAATCTGCACTTCAGAACCAATTACATACACCAATCTTTCTAATTTAGTTCCTGTCTGTATTCTGAAGGTATTTACAGAAGGGTCTCTTCATATATCATTCAAAACCTGATATAGTATAAAACATTTCATTTCTAAAAACTCGCGAAAAGAGTGATTTAAAGAAATAATCAAAGAAAAAAAAAACTTTGACTCTAATTCATAAACAAAATGAAGCAAGAATTTTGAGCCTGGCTTTATCCAATGTTCAGATTTTGTTCTGTAAATGTATGGAAATTGGCACATATTTATGATAATGCCTAATTTGCATAATTAAACATATTTTACACGACACAAAAATTATTGTCTTAATGTCGGTAATCAAAAGATTATCAGTTGTTTTTTTAATTTTCTAACAGGTTTTGGGAATCTGTCTCCTCGGACATGGTACGGCCAGTTGTTCTGTGTGTGCTACGCCCTGGTCGGCATCCCCATGTTTGGCATACTGCTCGCTGGAGTTGGCGACCACATGGGCACGGTGCTGCGGAGAACTGTGGCAAAAATTGAGACCCTCTTTCTGGTGAGAATGGTCTGTCCTGGTCAGGAACAAACTACAGAGAATTTTGGGCAGTTTTTCAATTCATATTCTGTAGAGAAAAGTAATAGCACACTGATCCCGATCAAACCGCACGTTTTGATATGTAATTTGTCCTGCAACTCTTCAAGTTGTAGGACTAGTAGCGGGACGAAATTGCGTCCGGAAGAGGAAGAAGAAGAAATCCACAGTATAACAGTCGTGCTCGGGGCTTCGCCCTACAGCTATTGCTGTATGGTGCTCGGTGCGATTGCCCCGTGGCCCTAATAAAGGAGTATACAATAAAATGAATGGCAAAAAAAACCAGCAATCAAATACCAACACACATGTCCGTCATACTTACATTAAATGTAGATGTAATATGTTAGGAATGTATTCAGCAATAATAAACTTACAATTTAATTTGATTAAGATGAATTATGGTCACAACAAGAAGTTGACATTTGACCTGAAACTGTTGTAAAGAAATCGTAGTAAAACCATCCATGACCCTTCAAAACCAAAGTTTTTAACGACTCTTAAACTTGTTTCATGATTATATCCATCATTACAGCCTTCATTATGATTCCCTCTGCCTCTGTGTCTGCTGTTCTCTGTCTCTCTCTCAGAAGCGTAAAGTCAGGCCGACCACTGTGCGCGTCATCTCAGCCGTGCTCTCCATCCTCATTGGGTGTCTGATCTTCCTTGCCGTGCCAACAGTCGTGTTTCAGAAAGTAGAGGACTGGACGTTTTTGGAGTCGCTCTATTTTGTGGTCATCACTCTCACTACTGTTGGCTTCGGAGACTTCGTACCAGGTACCGACACTCGGTATACAAGTTAAACACAACCCTCGTGTCTCATTCCAATTCGTGGATGAAGAGAACAAGAGCTGATTTATTTAAGTTCTTTTGTATCTTTTTTTTTTTGTAAAACACTATTATTTCATATCTTTGGGCATTTACAAAGCATTTCAATGAAACTCTCTCAGATCTATAAATTGGTCATGGACATGCACCCTGTGCTGAGGGGTTGCAAGTTAAAGTTGGAACAAACACTGCTTTGTCTGCAAGATTTATTTCAGAGTTTTTGAAAAAGCCTTTTTGCAACTAATTTGGCAGCTGAATCTAAAGGCTCTTATTTCCCCCCTGCAATTTTTTTTTTGTTTTCCCTCAGGCTTTACGCAGGTGGTTATAAAACTGTGGTTTCCCTCACTGGTTCTTAAAACAAATCCTGCTCAGACAAGTATTGGTTTAGCAAAATCATTCTCAGTAAAAATAAAAATGCAGAAATCTGGGACTTTAAATAAATAGTGGATGCAATCACTGTGACGTCACCAGTTGGTTTATGGATCCCATTTTAGTTAATTTTACCATCACACATATAGTAGACCATACCACACCAGAACATATCGGGTGATTATGCTACTTCATTTCCTAAAGGTAACACCAGTTAGCGGTCTGCAGAAGTTGCTTTAGCCGTTGGGAAATTGTCATGGCCAACCGCTTATCCTCTTGCTGTGATGAGAAAGTGCTAAACACTACACCACCGTCTAGTCTATGGCCATTTTCCCACTTTGGGGGAAAATTGCCTGTTTTTATTTTCCATGAATGATTAATCAAAACAACAACCAGCAGATTAGCTGACAATCAAAACAGGGGGTCTCAATAATAAAATGTGAGAGACACTGGTCTGGTGGATACCCAGACCTGCTTCAGCCTCTGACCTCTGATCACTGTGAGAGGGTAACACAGCATCACTCGCCCTCCTTCTCTGTGTCCAGGTGGCCGTGAGGACGGCGTCTGGTTCTTCAAGCCTCTGGTGTGGTTGTGGATCGTGTTTGGTCTCGCCTACTTTGCCTCCATCCTTACCATGATTGGCAACTGGCTGAGGGTGCTGTCTAAGAGGACCCGGGCTGAGGTGAGAGAGATACGGTTCACCAGTAGAGTAAGAGTTCTTCTGATCTTGTTCAGAGGTTAATCCTCTCACCTGTCTCTCTCAGATGGAGGAGTTGAGGGCTCACGCTACAGACTGGACTCAGAACATCCAGAACATGTCCATGGACTTCCGCATCCCAAACCCTCTGGAGTTCAACGACCCTTTCCTCCTGCAGCGCCGGCGCTGGAAACGCAGTGAACGTCGCCGAATCCGTCGGGGAGCCCAGGGCACCCTGGGATACTTGGCTAGAGGAGGCTCCGAGAATGGACACCTGCCGAACCGCTGGGCCGGCCTGTCCAGCTCCATGAGCCAGCTGGAGGCACATTCGTCTCTTGAGAGGGCGTTGGTGACCAAGTCCAGGCCACGGGTCAGCGCCAGCGGAGGTGGAACGGTCCCGAGAGCGGGGCCTGCAGTGAGGGTTGACCCCGCTGTGGATCTGCAGGTGGACAGCAGGTCATTTCCTCACCTGCTGGCCCGCTCCTTCTCCCTCCCTGTGGCCCGCTCCACCTCAGAGCTGGACTCAGCAGTTGCAGCCATGCAGGAAGGATCCTTTTCTGGATCTGAGTCTCCTTTTGACTCCAGATCAGACGTGTCCTCTGTGTCCTCGTCCTTCTTGGCGCTCTGCAAGTTCCGAACCTGCCGCACAGTCAGCAGCATGGAGGAGGGAGGAGCGAGAGCTGCAGACAAGAACGCAGCAGAAAAGAAAGACAAACTGATTCCAGCACAGAAATATGGAACTGTGGCCATCGTCAGCCACAGACGCACAACCGCTCCTGCTTTGCTCCCTCGCTTCTCCACGCTTCCTTCTTCTCCTTCTCGCCACTCAATCGTCCTTCCCTCCCCTCCCCTCCACGCTGCCTCCTCACCCAGCTGCCAGCTGCTGGATTTCTTCGGAGAGAACCTGGCGTACATCGACGAGTCTTCAGACACTCTGAGCGACCGTGCACAGCCAGGAGGAGGCGAGGAGAGGAGGAGGCGGCCACGAAAGCCCAAGAGGAGGAGCATGAGGAGGCAGCTGCCACACAGGTGGAGCCCCACGCAGGTGAGGAGGCCCAGTGGCGACATGCGGCCGCCTTCAAATCCCCCCACGCCCCCTCCAGACTCCTCTCTGTCAGACGTTCCTCAATCAGAGAACCAAGCAGGTTCAGCACCGACACTCTGATGACTCTCACAACATGTTGCACACTCATAGTATATACAAACCTCACCATCATGACTATAGCTGATGTTCCAGGATATTTTTTTAAGGTTTTAAAGTTAGCCTCACAAAGCTCAGTACACATTTGTTGGGACAGGGAATCCATGACAGCTGCTTCTCTACAGACATGACGATGATAAGACATGAAGCTGTCGTACGCCAGACTGAGCTCTGATTAACTTGTGGTCTTAACAGCACTTGGGCAATTACCAGAAACAAGTTACAAGATGTAATGTGGAAACACCATGGATACAGGATGTGTTGTATTATATTTCAGAGCATTCAAATAACATGTTGACAGCTGTTTCCAGTATTTTAGGGACAATGGAAAGTAAAAAACACAGATAATGTGTATCTAATTTTTTGCACTTTGTTGCACTTGTTGTTGTTCAAACTTGAGGGGTTTTACATTATTTTTTTCCAGATTATTTCAATACAACATAATTGTAGCACAAGTGCTGTATCATGCAATGGTAACCGCTGCAAAATTGGGTGAGTTCTTTATTGGCTCATGTTAAAACCTACCAAGTTAAATGAAAATCTGGCCAGAATATTTTTTTTTGTAATCCTGCTGACAAACAGACAAACAAACACATTTCCTTTGCACAGGTAATAAAACTAAAGATGCCTTTCAAACGAGGGACTCATGCTTTTGCGTTTTAAAAATTGACCACACCTGGTGTGTAAACAGTTTGACTCATAGTCTCTTTAAACCACCGAAACTTGTGACAGACATCTTTACACATAATTATCTACTTTGTTGATCTGTCTATCAGCCGCTGAGCTCAATCGGTTCTTGGCAGACGCATTCAGCATTAACTCTCAGATTTAAGTCAGCTTTGTGAGGCGGACTCTTGGCGACTGACTAATAGCCTCAAATCAGTGCAGGGTTTTGAAACCAATCCGAAGTATGACCCTTTTTCCAGAATACAGTATTAAAGGGGGGAAGGAGTGCAAGAGCAGAAGAATATTTTTTATAAAGTTAATGTACTTAATCAGAAACCGGTTAAGTGATCTAACAAACAAAATTGAACAAGACTTGATGCGTGAGGATCTGGGTGGCTTACCACTCCGGCTAAAAATGTTCCCTGGGGGAAAACCCTGCAGTGGGTGGAGAACCACAACAACAGTACATCATCATCAAAGCACAGCAGGGCCATCACTCACACCCTCAGACCAGAGTCGGTCCTCTGTGTGACTATTAAAAAATGTCTAAGATTTAAACTGTCCAGCTGTTGAAGGCAGGAAGCAGGTGGTTAACTGCTGGTTCATGATACTGCTCTTGAATGTTTTAAAGGGTTAAAAAGGGTAAAAGTCAGATCCAGTTACTGTCCACTGCTTTGTTAAACCTTTTGTGCCTCTTACACCATGATAAGCATCTCTGTGTACTCGCCTAAAGCTATGAAGGCAAAACTAAAGATACTTTGGTTTGTGGTGTTTACCAACTATACTCTCAAGTAGGGGTGTCACAATTCTATTCAATATTTACTTGACACTTTTTTCAACTCTTAAGGCTATACCATTGTTAGACTATCAAGTCTTGATTAAGAAAGATCAACATGACATTGGTTTTTATCACCTGACAACTGTCATTCACTGTCATTCATTTTCAAATTCAGGTGTGATAAAACAGCCATATTTTTGTGGAATACGGTGAAATCTCTGATTTGAATCTACTGATTTAATCAATTCTGCTTTTGATTTCAATAATTTTTTATTTTTTATTTTTCATACATAATTGAAACCGTGCAGCCCCTACTATAAAGTGTACTTAATGGTATGATTTGTAACATTTCCACATTAAAAAGCCTAAAAACATATGTTATTTATTTTTGCTCAGTTTTTTTAATTTTACTTATTCCAAATGTTTGTCTTTAAACCAAGAGAAGTTTTACTTTTAAGGTTTGTAGTGTTTACCAACTTTACCATCAAGTGTCCTTGAATCACTGTTAGTTCTGCTTCCCCTTGGCATGTACGGCTTGTTAGTATTTTATTTTTTGTTAAAGACTCTACCCCACTGGTGCATAAATAACTGTAGATTCCTTAACTTGTGTACACACCTTTCTAGCACTGTACTATTTGTCCTCAGTTGAACATATTAGATGCATCATAATGTCTTAAACTATCACATTAGAATGATGATTACCTTGACCTCGTGTCAAGTTATAAATGTAAATGTTTCTTTGGAATTCATAATCTTGAATAACCATCAAATAGAACGAATAGTTTTGGGTTGGTCTTACCTCCATCATCTTCAAAATATCTAATTATCTTAATTTGCATTTTCTGTTGTAAACAAAATATCAGATTTGTGTCCTCTTCACACCTGGACACAGATAATTTTAAGATGCTCAGGTACCAGTTCAGGCATCTAAACAGGGCACGGACACACTAATCACAGACACAGGAAAATGATCACATGCACACAACTTTAATGTGGACGAAAATAAATGGCCGCTTTTCATATTAATTGTTGTTATCAATTGAAAATTGTCAGATTTCCAGTAGTGTTGGGCTGTAAGTGCCCCCTGAGTTATCTACTGATCTTGGCAGCATACGAATCGTCTGCTGCAGCATATATAAGAAGAAATTACTCACTTGGATGTTTAGTGTTGCATTGTTGTGTTGACTGTACTTATTGCAAGGTCGGCTCTCACGTGTAAAGAACAAAAGGGTCACAATTTGTGTTTGTAATTCAGCATGTAACTGTAACTTCAGTGTCACATCCACTGAGAGGAATTTGTTTGTCCATCTTTTAAACTTAGGAAATATTCCTGCATACATTTTCATTATACATACACAAAATATTTCTACAGCTACAAAAAACCCTTTACACTTACCTGGAGTCCTTAAATCCTAGCTCATAGGGTAAACCAGAGAACGCTGGATGCTGTATTGCTACCCTGCAGTTCTGGCTTGAATGTGTCAGAAGAAGTCTGTTGTTGTTGAAGTTGACCTTAAATCTAAACCCTGAAAGTCCTGAATGAACTCGGCTCTCGTGGGTAAACATTAAGTTCCTGCTTACTCAGAACTAGGAACTACTACAAGAGGCCGTCGTGGCGTCCTGCCCTTCACCAGGACCAAAATAAGTCACTGACTGAATCCACACTCAAATTCAGGCTCCCACATATTTTGTCATTTGTTGACAGAGGGCTGGAAGGAGAGATATTCACAAGGCACCATACGGCGTGCTGACCACGACCCATCAGCTGCACCCTGGATATTTGAATTGTGGCTCACTGAAGACTGAAGACTTTCATCAGTTTTAGACTAAATATGCACTCTTAAAACCTTTACATTACATTCCAGATTTTTGATTCATTACATTTACATTTAGTCATTTAGCAGACGCTTTTATCCAAAGCGACTTACAGGAAAAAAAGGGGAACAATCAAGGTTTAGTGCAATAAGAGCCATTAGTGCAGCAATAAGTGCTAGTGAGGATTCTTTAAGGAGTAGAGTTGTGGTGTGGTGCTTGGAGAGAAGATGCTCTTTGAAGAGCTGAAGGTCTTCAGGAGGTTTTTAAAGGTAGAGGGACGCCCCTGCTCTGGTAGGAACTGGTAGTGTGTTCCACCAACGGGGAACAAGACATACAAAAAGTTTGGATTGCCTTGGACCAACAGGTGGCAGAGCCAGGCGCCGTTCATTGGAGGAGTGCAACGGTCGTGAGGTAGCATATGTCTGAATCAAGGCTGGGTGCAGTACTGGAGACAACTTTATAGGCCAGCATTAGAGATTTGAATTTGATACGGGCTGCAACAGGTAGCCAGTGGAGCTCAATGAGCAGCGGTGTGACATGTGACCTTTTTGGCTGGTTGTAGACCAGGCGCACCGCCGCGCTCTGGATCATCTGAAGCGGTTTTACTGTGCAGTCTGGCCCGTCAGGAGGGCGTTACAGTAGTCAAGTTTTGAGATGACGACAGTTTGTGTCAAGAGTTGAGCTGAGTGATTCAAACTGCATGATATGGGATGCTATGTCAAGAAAACAAGCTCAAATTAACGGCTCATTTGTGGCACAGTTATCTACAAAATAAAACAAACAATCTGAACTTTCACATACATAACTTCACATAAATAACTACATATGAATACACAGCATATTGTAAAGTCCCAATAATAATAATGCCTTATAAACTGGTCATTTTAAATACCTTTACTGGACTTTAACCTTTTAAAGTAAATATACATTTTTAATGTAATTACAAATGTTGATTATAAATCCCAATTTTAAATCTAAAACCTTCATCTGAATATCCAAATAAAAGTCATATAAAACACACTGTATACATCTAAATGGTGCACTCCATCTTCCAATAACCAAAAACCCCTTCGGAATCAACAACAATCATAATATTACGTTTACACATTAACAAATAATGACTTTTTGTGCAGAATTCCAGTTAAATTTTGCACAGAATAGAATAAGTGCTTAAATACAGTACTTGAGTAAATTTAATTACTTTCCACCACTAAATAACACAATTTAATGTCAATTTTTACTTTGAATCAGCCTGCCATGAATCAAAAAAGAAACAGAAATGTTGCCCTCTTGTGTTCAAACAGAGAACAGCTGGATCTCTGTGGGTTTGGCCTCCCAGCTGTTTTGTCCCTGTAGGGCCTCAAGTGCCACTCTGGTCTCCAAGTTTGACTGCTCAGAGAATATGGCTTCAATAATGCTGAGGCCACAGATCGGTATCTTCTGTTTACTCATGTGTCTCATTACCGCTCTGCTGCTTGTATAACTTTTTTTTATTTTGTGTTTATGGAGTGCTGTTGCCCCGAGAGCTGTGTTTTAATTTAACTGCCAGAAATAAATAGGAACAATTTCAATCTAGTTGTGTGACAAATAACGTCTCGTCCAAACCTGTAATGTGAGCTATATTTGACACGGACCACAAGGTGCATGTGAGAAAGAGAGAATTGCTTTCTGTCACGTTTTACAGCCGTTATCAAGCGCTCTCTTTGGTCAGTTTGGGAAAAACCAGACTCATGAATCATGACAGATCTGGCTGTATGGAGGCTATACGGGCCGGATGTATGGATGGATGGGTGTGTTTTCGATGCCTGCAGGGTCTGAGCGTACACTCCCTCTCAAGGTCAAAGGCACGGACATGGTTTGTGTGTGTGTGAGCGGGGGTCGATAGACAGTGGGACCCAGTGTGAGACAGAGCAAGGCGCTCTACCGTGGGATAAGTACAGGTTGGATATAGCAAGGGGTAGTTAAGTGGAAAAGACTAACAGATGCTGGGGCTAGTTTACTCGGGGGGGAGGGAGCCTCACCGCAGCTAGAGCACTAACACCCCAACACACACATACATACGTGAGGCTGCATTCTCACTGTGGCTTAGAAAAAACTACTTTACTGCAATGGCTGGAGAACAGTTTGTATCTCTTTAAGCTATTTTAACAGCAGAAGTCACTCAGTCAAAACAGTCTTCAGTAAAGATGGACACATCACCCGTCAATTTCAGGACACTAAAGCTGGGCTAGGCTGGGTTTTTTTGGTGTTGCTGAGCAAAAATTCCTTAACAAGTTTTTGTATATTTCAATTCAAGTGGTCTGAGGGAAAACTAGACTTTTGCACCTCCTCTTGGCTGTTTTCAGGCTTTAGAAAATTGAGCTTCTGACGGGAGACTGTGGCCAATCACAGCTTCCACAACAATAAAAGACTCGGACAATAAACCCAATGAAAGTCATGTCAGTATCAACAAAGCATTTCAGAGATACAGGGAAATATCTATCTAACAATAAATCTGAGTACTTCTGCCACCACTGATAGTTTTTATAAATATCCAACGAGATTTCTTTAAATTTAATAGCACTTAATTGCTTTTCAAAGAGTGGGATTATTTTCAGTTCTGTCCACCATGACGATAAAACATAATTTCTCAGAAATAGAGTTAAAATAATCTAAACTGGTAGTTCAAACTTAAACCTTTATGACAGTTACATCATTCGGGAGAGTCCTGTGTTTCTATCTTTAGTAGGAATTGAAATGGGAACACACGCATTAAAGAAAAAAAAAAGAAACCAACAGCTTCATACAAAAACTTCATAACAGTTACAAGCCAATCAGAAACAAGACAGAACTTCAAGAAATGCATGAAAACCACTGACTCTGTTAGTGCCATCCATGACCGGATGTTGTTGTAACAACTTTGGATTTGACTGGAATGCTTCCTATCCAACTAAAACTTTATTGTAAACCAAGTTTTCAAAACACACAAACAAAATAAAAAAACATAACTCCACATCTCACTGTCAGCGGGGTCAACAAGAGAACGACCCACGTCACAATCACAATGAAAAATTCACAATAAAAGCCAGGGAATAATTTCTGGGCTATTACGCATGACCTCACCAGCTACACTGTCCAGACACACACACACACACACACACACACACACACACACACACACACACACACACACACACACACACACACACACACACACACACACACACACACACACACACACACACACACACTTGCTCTTTGTCACACACACACACACACACACACACACACACACACTTGCTCTTTGTCACACACACACACACACACACACACACACACACACACACACACACACACACACACACACACACACGCAGATACAAACCACTGGCATACCAGAGAGCCTATATTTAAAATGAGCCCTGGGGATGTTTTTTATTTTCAGCATTTAGACATTCTATCAAAAGTGGTCAATGTGGATACTTGGGTGTAGAGAAAGAGACTGTGTGTGTGTGTGGTGTGTGTGTATCAGTGAGACTGGTGGTTAAACAGGTATGACAATCATAGTGTAGGAATAGCAATGAGTCAACAGTTTTTTTACAATAAGATAATAAATGCACATTCAGAAAATGAGCATGAGAGTCTGATTACGGAATATTTGAGTCAGACCCAAATAGGTACAAATTTGCTAAGGCTGCAAAATACCACCTTCCAAACTTGTAGCCGTTCCAAATACAGCCCTATCATCCCACGTCTCATTTTCAAAGCCTCTCTTTTCTCCCTCTCTCCTCCCACCACAAATCCCAGAACCTCGAGCAGCAGAGAGAGAGAGACACAGACAGAGGAGATGAGGGGAGCATTTAAATCTAGCGTTCCGTGAGTGGTCGGGTCGGTGTCTGGAAATCTTTCACATCCTGTTTACGCCGGGCAGATTTCAGCCCGGGAACCGCAGAGAGCTGGCAGGGCCTCCGCCTGGACACAGCTCCTCTCTCTCTTTTCTATCTGCCTCCCTCGCCTAAAGATCTCAGTCTGCAAACCTTTCCACGCCGCCTCCTTCCTATCAACACCTTCAAACCTAAAGCAAACACATCTAGCTCGCTCCGCTGCCCACGGCCACAGGAATATATACGCCCAAAGTGGAATCAAAATCCTAATAAAAAAGAATCCTTTTCATGCAGACGAAATGTGGCCAAATCACACAACACCCTTTAATATCCAGGTACAGGTTTAATACAGCTATGTTATCATATTTACAGTGTCCTATATCAAACGGAAAGTTCCAGAGAATGAACAAGTTTTCATGCCTGTAAAGAATGGGGTATTTAAGTAAAAATATAACATCTCAAATGTCTGCTAAAGCTGATGAAAGAGCGAAGATTAATGAACAAAGGGTCCGTCTGTCCTCTCGTCCCCCCCTGAGCGAAACAGTTTGTAGTTTTGGTCCTGTAATCATTCTCCTCCCTCACCTCTTCCTCTGGACTCAGCGGCACTTGCAGGTTTTGACCACCATATTGGAGAGTTGCTCAACACGTGGCGTGCGGCCTATGAAGTACATTATGGTGAGGGGCTCCAGGTCCTGAGGCACGCAACATGGCGAGGCGGAGGCCTCAGGGTTCAGTTTGTTGTACAGGGGCAGGATCTGACCAGGGGAAAGAAGTGAAGGACAGTTAATCTGTATCGAACTAAGAAATCAGTTTCTTACTCTGAATGATTGAAGGGATAATAATAATGGCTGATGACATGTCCATTATGAGGAATTAACGGATGATGTGAAGGTCAGTTATTCCTGATAATGGACATCTAGAAGTACATTAACCTGCTTATATGACGGTCACTTCCCAAAACAAAAACACATTAGGACCAGTATTTATGTTTTTTGCACCTGCAATCAGAATCTAAAGTTTTTCACGAGAGTGAAAAGGTTTGATTAATACCTGGAACAACCATTCTCATCCCATAAGGCTTCATGCAATAAAAACATTGTTTAATCCTTTACTAAATGGGACAAACCTTAAATACGACTTGACAATAGTATTTATTTCTAGTCAGTCACAACTTTATGGTAGAATGATTTAAGGTCAATAACATTTACAGTTGATTTACAGGTTTTCATGAACAAATTAAAGGCCATGTGTACCGTTGGCGGCAGCCTGAAGTAGCAAGTTTAATGGCTTCCTAAAATGTTGTGTGACGCAGCAGCTGATAAAGCAGATTATTCTTCATGAATATAAATAATTTCAAGATAAGCCTTTAACTGTCAAAGTTTAACCATTGGCACTATCCTATAACCCTTGTCTCTCAGTGTTTCTTATTTGTCCTTCAAGCAAACCAAATCTTGTGAAAGTCACAGTGGTATTTGTTGTGAGCAGAAAAATGCCTATAAATCTATATTACAATAACAGACTAAGAGGAAAGGAAAAGTTAATCAGAAGGTTATGTAAGAGTCAGTGTGGCTGAAGAGAGAAAAACAGGCTTGTTGTTGCATAAGCCTATATGTTCTGTAGCCGGCTTCTGCGAGGTGACAGCCCATTTATGACACTGGGGTTAACCAGTCTTAGCTAACTGTGGTGTTAGGCCGCCACAAACAATGCACTTAAAGGCAAACGTCAAAGGCATTTCAAAGTTTCTTTACATTGAAGTGTGTTTGGATGTTGATTAGAGTTTGGTCCAAACCAGAATGTTTTACTAGAGAGAGACGGAGGAGTTACTTACTTCAGTTACTGAAGTTGCTTTTGTTTGGACTGAAGCAACTGTTACATAACCATCTATTCATATAATTTGGCTGTGTCCCTCACATTGAGACTCACTGTCACTTTTTCCATTCAATATATTAAACAAACTAGAATTACTGCAAAGCCTCCGCCAACCAGTCAAGTTCCAGTTTACATCCTCGTCTGTCCAGACTCATGAAGATACGACAATAGACAAAGAAGCTACAAATAGTAAAATGTAGACTACACTACACACACATTTTTAACCTGATAGAAGATCTATATGATTACCACAGTGTCATAAAGAAGGCACCCAAGAGAAGTGTCACTAATTCAATCTGATCAAATGTAAAATATGGTCACACTCTTGTCTTCTGTTCCTGAGTTATGGTGTTGAAAAAATGGCCAGAATTGTGTCACAGAGAAGCTGATCTTTATGAATGATCTGTGTGAACTTTAATCATAATGAAATCGTCTCATTTCTTGAGCAATGGCCAAAAACATGTTTTGTGTTTACAGTGACTTTGACCTTTGAAAATCTAATCAGTTCAACTGTGAGTCCAAGATGAGTGATGAGAATTAGACAAAATTGGCTTAGGACATTCGTGAGATGTCACGTTCATGAGAATTGGATGAATGGAGGTACGGACATCCCGAAAACATAATGGCTACAGCAGAGCTGTCTAGAGATTACTGCAAAATATAATTTGAAAAAAAGGACAGCACATTTGACTTTGTTTGACTTTCCTTAAAAGCTGTAGGGCCACCAGTTCTGTCTGAGTGGTTAAAACACATATTGTTGTTATGGTGACGTATTTCACAGTGACCTTATGGGCTTAGAAGAGCTGTAGGTAGTCACAAAATTATATCACTGTACTCATATGTCGGGCTGGGGTATTGCCTTAAATTGTTTGATACTACTGTCAATACAATATAGTTTTCATAACGAGACCAAAAGAGTATAGCTCAATACCTCACTTCATACTGTGTTTCCACAAAAGTGACTTAAAGAGCTCTGTTATTTCTGGTCCACTCCCTTTCTTATTACCAGGCAGTTGGTCGCACAAATAATGCACATCATGTATTTTCTGTCTTGGATAACTTGGTCCCCCCATTACGCTTCAGATTGAAGGTGAAACGTCACAGAGGCGTAAATATTGAGACTTAATACGGCAGTCTGAAAGGGGCTAAAAACATGTGATGCCAGCTTTTGTGCTCCATAGTTTTCAATACTTGGTGCCACGGGCACATTTTTGATTGCCAGTGGAGCTTCAACAGCCAGCCCTGATCATATCTCATCTAACAGAAAGAGAAATAAACCAACTCACCATGTTATAGTGGTTGTTGGCACTCCAGAGGTAAGGACAGTTGCCGGCACAGAAGTTGGCTTTGTAACCTTTGGGCTCGTGGATCCACTTCCAGTTGAGGTCCCGTCTGAAGTCGATGTAGAGTGAGCGCAGGCAGCAGCCCTGGTCTGAACCACTGAGACACAAAACACACATGGAAATATTTCAACTGCCATCCCGCATTTCATGGTCCGGGGCAAGGGCCCAATGCCGGGTCATGGGAAAATGACAACGGGTCACCATTGAAGAACCAGCCATCACAAGGTAATGACTGTGCAGGGCTGCCAGAGTTTTCTCCTGCAGCGTGAGGTAGTCTAAATAAAACACTGCATGCCTGTTCGCCTGCAGTCTAAACACAGGGTCAATATTGTTGGTTTCGCCACACAATAGTCTGCAAAGTTTTGGGTCAGGAGAAAAATCCACCGCCCACCACAAGAAGATTTCACAAGTATAAAACTACAAGTCAGTCAGCCACACATAACACACAAAAGGATGGTTACCGGGAGCAGGTTGTGGTTTCTGTGGCGGCCGCCCTCTTCTTGCGGTTTTTCTTGGCCGGATTGTCAACTCTGTCACTGGGCAACACCGTTAGGATGAGGTGTGGCGTCTTGGTGGTGAAATCTGCCTGACCTTTAACCTGACCGGGCTTTCTTATCTGACGAAGATGCTCATCGTCGACACCTACAGAGAGCAGTTTGACAGTTAATACAAGTGGCTCTCAACCTGAGGGCTGGGACACCCAAAGGGGTCGCAGGATGAACCTGAGGGATTAAGCTTTGCTTTTTGTATCATAAAATACTGGATAGTCTATTAAAATGAAACAAAATTTGAATAAGGAACAGCACACAACAGCACAATTGATTACAAAGAAAGATAAATGTAGTCTAAGAGAAGGGTTTGTGAACTGTTTGCTTCGTATTATAGAGTCACAAGCCAAAAAGGTTGGGAACTACCACGTAAACACCTTTGAGTTCCTACAGTTTGTACATTTTAGATGCCAGAAAAAATGTGGTAATTCATATACAGTTTTAGGCTATGTTTTTATTGGTTATACAGTTTAAAGTGTTTTTCTAAAAAGGCAGTAGGATACATATAGACATTCTACAAATTTTGATTATTGCTGAACAAATATGGACGGTGTATAGACAGAAACAGTTGTTTCCTAAATAAGGAATGACAGCCTGCCTTTGTATCTGATTTCATGGTGTTTCTGAGCTCACAACAAGCCCCCGCTTGTCTTACATCAGTATCAAAAGTTGATTTTTTTTTCCAAGTGGTAAAAAAACCTGGCTGGGCTGAATGTAAATCCTGAGGAAAGTGCCACAATTTGGGGCCTACATGAAGCAACACAGACCGTCTGACATTCAACAGATTCACAGTGTGTGGAAGAACAGTGTCTCCATTATTTCTGTACGATAGTGTACAAGTGACTCATGGATCATTTTGCAGGCGCCTTACAGAAGAGTCTCGACTCATACACCAGATTATAAATCTTACACAAGTGCTTTTATTGCGCTTAAAAAAGCCATTTAAAGGCCAACTTGTTCAATTTCTCATTTTTATGGTCATTCAGATAAAACTGAGGCTAAATTTAACTTAATTTTATTAGTTCATCAAATCTTACAGACGGTAATGTTTAATGATGTATTTGTCTATGCAGGGCTCCACAGTCTTGGTCTTTGGTTGTCATCAATGGCAACCACTTTTTAACATAGAATAGGGACTAAAATAAAAAAACAGCAAAATAAATACATTTTAATATTTGTTGCATTATTGATACTCAATATTGCTTTTGAATCACATCATTGCATCGGTATCAGAGACAATGGCAAAGCAAATTAAGTTTTGGATTATTGGATGATTGAACTAACCTGTCAAAATTATAAATAAATGTGCAAATTCATTAAAACTGAAAAAGAACCAGATGAGCCTTAAAGAAAAACTCAAAGAAAATTTGTTAAATCTAGAGAGGCAAAGTTTCCCAGTATCTTTGAACAAGGTGGGAAATGAAACAGCACGGCATGTAACAACATACACCTCAATAAGTGACACGCGATCAAGTCCACTAGTTCAAAGTAGCACTCTTACTTACACTTACTGTAATGAAGATCGTATTCTCTTTCATTTTAATTATTTAGCTGACATATAGCTACATTAATCACTCTAAATACAATGTGACTAAAATGATAAACATCTTTTTAGTTTTGACAATGAAAGTCCCTGTTAAGGCCTGTTACATGTTGTAGTTAGCTCAACAGCTTTCACATGAGGCCCAAACACAACGAATGTTGCATGTTGACCAGTCATCCTCACAGAACCAAGTCTCATTATCATCATGTTCAGGCTGAATTTAAAATCTCAGTCTTTCACTGAATGTCTCGCTCAGTGACATGAAACAGTCGTTCAACTCTGCATTTTTCTCCGAGGGATGTGACATTTTTCCCTCTTGTCAAAATATAAATATAGTTTTAGATTTAAAGTCACTGGAGGTTAATCCAACCCCATAAAGCTGCTCAAGTCATCCGCTCTGCACATGCATATCAAGACTTGGCTAACATGATATGCACTGCAAAAAAACAGAATTGCAACAAACCTGCAAAGAGAGCCTCCAGCTCCTCACTCTTGTTCGGAACAATGTTGTTGGTGGACGGGACGAAGGTGCAGCAGGGACAGTGGACGCCCAACTTCAGGCCGAGATTATTCTCTAATTAGTGGGAAAAACACACATTGAGATCAGCTGCTGAATATGAAGTACTGTACACTGTATATATAATTCTGTATGAGTAATTACATAGAGAAAGTGCAGAGGCGAACCTGGATCTGAAATCCAGTCTTTAATGGTTTCTGTGACCTCCACAGAAATCCACGATCCCTTCGCCTTCGGCTGAACAGTGCGAGAGTCAATATAGCGTTGAGTGGAGGTGCTCTCTTCATCTGGCTTCAGCAGCTGATATTAAACACACACACACACACACACACAGACAGAAAGAGTGATGTAGCTGACATCAAGATAGTTGGTAAATGTTATAATTTCCACTGTGGTAAATGGGGCAGTGAGTTCATCTTTCTTCATTTTTACATAACACATGAATGGCACAGAGCCGAACACTGTGTCACTGTGTGTCATAGAAACCAATAACAACCAGCAAATCTTTCATCGGGAATGTAAATTATGTTTGCTCACTTTCTTTGGGCGAACATATTTCTGTGAGAGGTGTGAAATGTCTCCCTGGAGTCAAAATATAAATACAGCGTAATCTATGAAGATTTATTGCCATAATAGTTTTGTTGGCCCGATGCCAAAATTCCTGGAGGGAAAAATCTGCCCCCAAAACAAATTTGAATGGTATTTGTGGTCACACCTTGCAAATTTGAACATTATTTTTCAAAAAAGAAGAAACAACTCCTGCTTATTTTTGCACTTAAAGAGGACTGAAGGGATTTTCAAGAAGTGTGTATTCAGGGTCTCCGTCATAATTGTGGAAAAATAAAAAGACATCCAAAGGTCTCTCACTGACATTGCAAATTACATACTAGTTTTGTGGCTCTGCTGCAGTCGAAGTGATAAAGAGGTGAATTGTTTTGTACCTGATAGATCTCCACTCTCTGCTCTGAGGCCCGGGCCTGCGGGTTGGGAGCTCTGAAGATCCTGAACTCAGCCTTGACCAGGGTGCTGTTGGTCAGGTCCACTCCACTGACGTCAAAGTGGACGACTCTGTAATGGGGGTTGGGGGCTGCTGGCTGTACCGCATCTGGATGAAAACAAAAAAAATCATAAAAAGGATGATGAATGACCCAACAACTTCTCATGCATTCTACGACAATGTTTTATTTATAGTTTGGGTTAAAAAGCGCTGTGGGGCTGATGCATTGTCTCGGACATAATTACTACTGATGAGTGTCTAGAAACGAAATTATAGGTTTGGGCATAGTGAGTAAAAGCGTCTGGTCTTATGTTTAATATATGGGTAATTGTTGCGTTCACGGGTTTCACTGTATGAAACATCACCTCCCATCTAGACAGTTATGTAATTATGCACAATGTTGTACCCAGTAACATTAATCTTACACTCTCCCAAACAAGGTCCATCAACATCAAGTCAAGTTTCTATTCATGAGAGCAACGAATGACAGACCACAGCTTCAAGTTTGCCACAATAAAGCTGCTCTGAAGGCATCAGAGACTTAAGTGCCTTGCTCAGGGGTACATGTGCAGCAGCTTTTGCAGACGAGGGGCGGGATAATTCCTGATAACTTGAAATCTGTATCTGACAGATTAAGATATTAGTTATCATAAAAAAAATCATTTTTATTCCAACACTTATCAACTCTACAAAATATAGTGCATTGCTACAGATTGAACCATCACTTGGGGCAGATGTATTAAAATGCATCAAAGCATCAACAATTTAACTATGGAGAAAGGACTTTTACACCACAAATTCTTCTTCTCAACTTTGAACAACACAATTTTGCTGCTAATTCTCTTGTACTATTAATTGTGTAACATTTTGAATGCATCAAATTTACCCTTAAAGAAGTGCTTTTTGCATGCTTTTACTTGGGGTGGGGGAAATGATGGAGGTGAAGTCTATTCGGACAGTGTGATGCATAAAAGAAAGAGAGTGATAATGCTACATCTATTTAAAATTGAGTCTGCTGCTACTATTTTGTCAACCTTTGGACCTTCTTAAACTGTTCTGTTTCTTCTGAAAAACAGGACTGAAGTGATTTTAAAGAAGTGTGTATTCAGGGTCTCCATCATAATTCTGGAAAAATAAAGACATCCAAAGGACTCTCACTGATATTGCAAATTACAGACCAGAAGGTCTACAGATAGGCCTGCATATCGTTTAAAGGGGTCAGAAGCCAAATAAACTTGGGAATCATTATATAATGTAATTTGGATAATTTTCAATAGTTTCTTTTTGGACCCCGGACCACACATTGACGAGCTCTGTCATAAATCACACTTGGACTCACTTGTGTCGGTGCGGGGCGGCAGCATGTCTATCCTCTGCACCTCTTTGGCATAATAATCCTCCTCGCTGCTCTCGCGCTCGCACGTGGACTCGGCCAGACGCGCGCGCTCCTTCAGCAACTCCCGCGTGCTGTTGTAGAGCAGCATGACCTCCGGGGGCACCGAGCCAGCCGGCGGGTCCTCGTCCTTCGCCGGTGGGCTCCGGATGCGGAGCTTGCTGAGGATCTGCCCGCGGACCGCCTCGATGCGCCGGGACTTCTGCGCGTCCAGGTTGATGGAGTGGCACGTGTTGAAACCCTCCACCAGCAACACACCGGAGAACCGGAGCAGGAGCAGCAGCAGCGCGAGACGGGGTAGCCACATTGTCCGGTGAGGAGACGGAGGGAGAGAGACACTCGTGGCGGCCGTGGAGGAAATCTAGCTGAAACTATTGTCAGTAAATCTTCAAAAGACTCAAAAACCCCAAAATGAAGAAATGAGTGCGTAAAGTGGTTTAAACTGAGGGTTAGACAAAATGCCTCCAAACTACTGGAATAATATAAAGGCCAACAAATCCAATATCCAGTTCTAACAGGCTATTTTGGTCAAAACCACTTTCCGTGGAAAGAAAAACCACATCTGCTGACTTTACATTTATTCTGCTAAGGTAATTTTACATTGTTCATCCATGCGCCTGCATATTTTAACACTACATGCAAATAGACGCATTGTCATTTAATATTTAAAGTTTAAGTCATTGCATTTAAAAGGGAAAAAAACTTCTAAACGCCAAATTATATCACTCAACCACCAAACTCTACTATAAAATCCTCACATTTAGAGATTGGAAATTTGCCTGACGCTTGAATTCGGTGCGCTCAAAAGCTCTGGTGTTGTTCCGTGCGCGCTTTCCGCCTGTCAAGGTGAAGATATTTAATTACAGTGTAACTAATTCGCTAATTGTTATCCGTCTCCGTTTTGCGTCGTCCATCCTCGGATAATTCAACAGCTTTCAGGAGAAGAGTCACCTCAGGAGCTCAGCCCATGTCGCAAATCCTCCAAACAAAAACCTTCATCTGAAGCAGCACGGCTCCCGTGCGTTCACCTCCGAAAGACCCATTTGTGGAGCAAAAAACTGGCCCATACCCGTTTCCAGAAAACGTAGTTAAAAAAGACCCAATGAGCTTCTCTCATTCCCCGTTATAAGTAAACAGAAGGCAGCCTGCACTAAGACGTAAGAAACTGTTGATTTATGTTGGGAAAACCATGGTGGGCCTGTTAATCCCCCTCATATAAACATCAAAACACGGAAAAAGTCAGACGACATAAAAACACATGACGCAGAAAAATATATGAAAGAAGTCCTTGTGCTACGATTTTTTTTTAAAAAAAGAGAGGAAACTCTAAAGTAAATTACAGATCCCCGGTCTAAATGAGCTCCAGCCTGAAAGCTCTTCTGAAAACAGTGAGACCTGCTGCATGATGTGACTCCATTATCCTGCAGATCCTCCGGGAGAAATGCTCAGACAGAAGGAGGAGGTGGAGGAGGGAGGGACTGGATGTGAGAGAGGAGGAGGAGGAGGAGGAGGGTTGCCACCAAAGTGAAGGGAGCGTGTGATTATGTAGGCATGAGCCATCTTCTCTCTCTCTCTCTCTCTCTCTCTCTCTCTCTCTCTCACACACACACACACACACACACACAGCAATTTATTCTTTCCGCAAAAATGCATGCATTGCCCTCAATCCACAGGTAAACACCCCCTGAGGACGTATTACACTTAAAGGAATAGTTCAGCGTTTGGGAAATGTGCAACTCATTCTTGCCTTACAAATATGAAGGTAAGGTCAGCTAACAGCTGGTGTTATGGTTTAACTGGTGACCATGTTAACTGGCCACTTTCAGCTGTTGAACACAGGAAGCAAATAAGGAGCTGCCCTCTTTGTTTAGCTTTTCATTACAATGTAAAAAAATTATATTTGGGGTCTATTTTTTGGGGTCATACATCTTGAACATATAAAGGTGATGGCTGTGGCGTCACCGCGGTGGCACACCTGAGCCAGTTCAAATCCGGCTTGGACCTCCTTCCCACCTGTCTCCCTCCCCCCTTCACTCTGTCACTGTCTCTCTTTCAATAAAGCTATAAAAATGCCCAAAAATATATATTTTAACAAAAGGTAACTGCAATTTTACGCTTAAAGTCGCCAGTTAACAAGGTTACCAGGTTAGCTAGCTAAACCTTAACACCGGTTAGCTTAAAATAAACACTAATAACAGAGAGAATCCGCCTATGTTAGCCTGTTTACAAAAAAATCCAAAACACAAACTAGCACTTCTAAAACTCATTAATATCTTGGTTTTAAATGCCTGAAAAAGACAAAAGAAACAAAACTATCGTTACATTAGCGGTTTAAGTGATGCGTTGCTAGGAGACCAGTTGAAGCTCAGTCAGCTAAGGTAAATATTTTCCCTACATGACCATAAAATGGCGAATTGTGGTTATTTTCATGTCGGTTTTTGTACAAATTAAACAAATGAGACATCTCACCTTAATAAGTGAGCTTAATAGTTATTAGTAGGGTCATTTTAATAATAATAATAATAATGCATCGGTTTTATATAGCGCTTTTCAAAATACACAAAGACGCTTAATTTACCTTTGGTTTACCTTTACTTTGTTTTTAGTCTTTTTTTTTAACTAAGCTAACTTAACAGGCTGTCAGTAGTAGTTTTATAATACCTAACTTGAGCAGCCTGGATATTTGATTGTTAAGCTTCGGTTTAAAATATTACTTATTATATATTTTTTCCTGACGTCATGACATAATCGAAGCAACATCGAGCCCTTACGTCAACTTCGCTCGGAAATACCTGCTTGAAACTCCATGGCTGTTTTTGTATTATAATAGGTATAAACCAAGTTCATACTTTAGTATAAAAATACAGAACTAGACATTTTTGTCATTTCATCTCTTATTTGTTATATTTGAAACTGTGTTCACATTTGCAACATTTAAAATTCTTAATTTAGCATGATTGTGTATTGAAAGTCAAACAACAACAAAAAAACATCTTTTGGATTTAAAATGTTAAAGTATGTCAAAGTGAAAACAGTAAAGATTTTTAAGTGGCTGAAAAGTATTAAAAAAATTGACAAAATAGTCCAAGACTCCAAAAAGTACAGTCCCCCTCAATCCATACACTAAGAACTATGAAGTTAATTGCTTCACTATGTGATTATCCTGGTATTTTCAAATACATTGAATACAAAAGTGTATTAAGAAGCTGCTGCTGACAGTAACATCTTTTATTTTAGCAATACACTTAACATACCGCAGAGAAGCAAGAAAACAGAGAAGCAAAGTTTCCAAAATGTGAAAAATAATGGTTGATTAAGTAGAAGTTGAGAAGGAAAAAGTATTAGCCAACGCCAGGGATTTCAAAATAAAGCTTTCGTAAGGATCTCATGGGATTTTCAGCTCAGACTGACTCATGCCATAGCTTAAGGCTTATCCTAATTTTATTAAATTACTCCACAGCACATCCCTTTTTATCTTTATCTTTTTTAGCTTTCAATCTAGGCCCTTTCTTTCCTCTCTGTTCCTCTTTCGGTCTCATTGTTAATTACAGCTCAGAACTTGGAGAGGACTGTTAATCTGTCAGGGGAGGTTTTTATTGCTGCTCTGCTGCCATCCTATTATACCATTATTATAGTTGCGGGTGCAGGCCTGTAATTGCTGTAAGTAGAAGGAAAAGGTAGGAGAGACTCAGGCTGCCTTGAGGCTTCTGGTCAGGGCACCCCCCCTCCTTCTCCTTCATCATCTGTCCTGGCAAGGTTTTTAAAAAATGATAACACCGCCTGCGAACAAACAGGCTCCTGTTCTAACTTGACTTCTGCACCATCTTGGACAAATTAAGTGTCTTGCTGATCATTTCTGGCTGTCTATTTGAACTTTTCCTTTTAGCGGTCTTTAAAAGATCAGACACACCATTGGGCATCTTAAATCACTTAAGCCCTCCCAGGTGGGTTGTTGTTGTTGTCGTTGTGTGTGTGTGTGTGTGTGTGTGTGTGTTGCAATGTGTGGCATAAAAGAAAAGAAAAAGAAAAGACTTCCTCAAAAACAACTTCTAGCCTGCCTTTTTTTTCTTCCTCTTTTCCTCAAAGCCAAATATAGACAAGCCACTGCCACGTCATCTAGTCCTCAGCACTTTCTTAAACCCTGAGAGAGGGCGAGATGGGGTTCAGAGCCTGCCTCTCCTCCAGGGAGCCTCAGGGGTTATAGATTCTAGTCTTCAATATAAGCGAATCCATATTTTCCACAAAAACCTAAAGCAATTTTGTCTGTAATTGAAATAAGGACAGTTTTATTGAAAAAAAAGAAAAGAAGAGAACCCAAACAGTTACAAAAATAAATACAGATAAAACCACCGGGGGTTACTCTCTGGGAACATTTCCATCTGTTATTCCTCCTCTGGCAGCATCAGCCACTTAAATGTCATAACAACAATCGTACAAACAGTGTGGCCTATTTTTCTCATGGCACCAACTTAAGTCCAGCCTCTCTCTTCTCTGTGAATACCCACAATCCCATTCAAGTGACAGTTTGGGGCGAGGATGCGTATGAGAAATGTTGATGTTGTGGAGCTGCTGTCTACACCTCGTCCTCGCTCAGCAGCATGTTGGGGATTCCTCTGGATATTGGGAACTCTCGTCCTGATTCAGGGCACTGCAGGCAGCCCTCTATCACCTCCACCTGCAACACACACACACACAGCCAAGACCAGAGCTTAGAGACCACCACTAGATGATGCCACCGAGCAAAATACAATATATAGTCAAAAGTATATGGACATTCATGTCACCATACTTTTGGTTTTGCCCAGGCCTCTTAGTTCCTCTCAATGCTCCAGTAAACAATAGGGGTTTTCGGGCTAGAGAGGACTTTTTTCTCCCCATAGTTTCAGAAGTGTCTTTTTTACTGTGTACTACAAGAACTAGGAATGATCACAATTCTTAGAACACCATGTGGAGGGACTGTTTTTTACAGCCTTATTCCAAAAATGTTGGGGTGCCCATCTCAGCTTTGTAATGTATTCAATTGAATGTAGGTGATTGCATTCTGTTTGTATTATGTTTTTCACGGAATCATTACTCTTGGAATCAGGGTTGCAGCTCCCACCTCAGAGTCGGTACTCTTTCCACACACTCACAGGATAAAAAAGCCTACATCCTCTGAAGCTGCTGTCCACTCTCCTCCTGGTAAAGTAATCTGACAATGGCTGGGAGTGAGGCGGAGGGACCACGGAGGGCGCTAGGGAGGTAACTTAACTTCTTCTAATTTGTGGTTTGATAAATAGTAAATTAATCAATGCAGCCACACATAAAATCACATCAAACTGTGCATGGCTTCATGTAAAGTGGGTTGGAAAAACGATGGATGCAAACCTGCCGGCTTACTATTGGAATGAAAAAAACCCAAAACCTTAAGGGATTATAGTTCTTAGGGGAGCTCCCCAGTGGCTGTTCGTCTCAGAGATTCCCTAAATGGTTTAAAAATGCCAAATATACTTTAGACCATGGGTTCCCAGCCCCTGGCCTGTAGCGCGGTTCATGGCTGTGGAACATTTGATACTGAGCCACAAGACAAAAACATGATTCTGAATAGACAACTTAATAATAACTGTATGAGTTATTAAGTTATAGGTAGGCTGAGATAACCAGCCCATCATCAACATCACATCATAATGAAATCTGTGAGGCCATTACCGGAATCTTAATGAGATGTTTATCTGTATTATTCTTTTTAAAAAAAACAACCTATTTATACAGTATATTATACTAGGGCGATATGGCCAAAGTATTTTTTATGCTTCCAGCCATGGCCATCACCGGCGCAGACATGTTTTATGAGGGAGGAAATGCATTCAGCACATTTTTAGACCTCAGGGAATGATGCAGTACATTTTGGTGAATAAAACCAAAAGTAAACAAGAAATAGTTTCAGCAGTTTGGGGAAGCTCCCTTACTGTTTCAACATGACAATGCTCCCGTGCACAAAGCCAGATCTGTACAGAAATAGGGTTTTGGTGTGGAGAAACATGACTGGCCTGCACAAAGTCCTGACCTCAACCTCGTCCAACACCTTTGAACTGGAACCAGTACTGGACCTCACTAATGGTCTTGTGGCTGAATGGCACTAAATCCCTGCAGCCAGGCTCAAAAATGTTGTGGAAAGTCTTCCCAGAAGAGTGGAGGCTGTCATAGTAGCACAAAGTGGCTATGACACAGTGGGCAGCTGTGGCTCGGGAGGAAGAGTGGGTTCGTCCACTAATTACAGGGTCAATGGTGTGATTCCTGGCTCCTTAGTGTGTGGATAAGAGGCAAAGTATAAAGAGTTTTATCCATTATCGGAGAAAAGTGAGGCATCTATTAACTATTAATGCCAAAAACTTTGGAACAAGGTATTCAACAATCACGTGTGAAATGTCTGGGAGTTAGCATTTTGACCATGCATTATATATATTGGGGTAAGAATAAGGTCTAAAACTCAAGTATTTTAGTTTCAGTGTTTGATCTCTCCATAAATGGCACTCTCCTCAGCTGCAAGGACGTGGTGCAGTTATAAACAACAAAACACTGAGCAGGAAACGACCACATGAAAGCTTTGCTGCTAATTGCTATTGCCAGTAATAGAAAGAGGATGTGAAGTGCCCTCCGTACCTTTCTGTGTTTATGTCTGAGTGAATATTGTGAGCTGTTTGGGTTTTATCCAAAACGTGTACTTAAGTGTCCTACACAAAGTTATCCCATAATTATCATAATGATTCATTTACTGTGTTAAGTAACACAAGAACAGGAAGCAGGAAAGACTCTGTTTCAAAAACACAAAAAGGACAAAGACACCTCTTCTTTAAGTTAAAAAAAGGTTTCAGGCTTGTGAAAAAGTTTTGGTTTGAATGAAAATGAAAAGTTAAAGAGCTTAAACAACTTGTGAATTGGAACATTTGGCAAAAAACAAGAACTTTGTGTTTACGGCAACATAGTACAGCTTGATCAAAATAGCTGATTAATGGATGAACAGAGAATTGTGTAAAAAATAAATAAATGTACTTTTAGAATCAATTGACGGTTTCAGTCAATTTTAAATAAGAACGATAACACTCTTGGGATCCAGCTTTGTCAACGTTTTTCAGTTTTTTTATCAATATAAACTAAATAGCTTTGGGTTTTGGACAACACATTCAGAACATCAATACAGCAGTTAAGTTAAGTAGCAGTAAACAACTATTTACTATGCAAAGATACAGTGGAGTAATGTGTCCTGGGCAGAGAATGAACATAGTCCCTCCAAGTGTTTTTTAATCTTCTCTGTTGTTTGTTGACAGCAAACAACCACAAATTGTTGAGGTCTAGCTGTGTCTGTATGTTTGTGCAGATTAATTGAATAAAAGAAGTCGTTAATCACAACCCTAAAAAAGAACACATTCATTTAAATTCTGCTTCTACATACTGTAGTAAAAGGTACCACTGCTGTCAAAAACATCCACCAGTACTGACTTCTTACCTCTAAAAGCACTCTGTGAACTTTCTTCAGGAAGTCTTCGTTGCTCTCATACTCTGGCACCAGCTCACCTGGCAGGTCCTGCCGATGACCCAACTAAAGAGACAGAAACAAGTGTTGGAATTGGCAGATCTAAATTTACACCCCAGTTATGGAATACTGTTTACTGTATTCTGGAGGATCCAGTTTAGGAGTACACACTTGTTAACCATTCCCTCATCTACAACTGCTTTTACAAGTATAAAGTACTCCACTTCAGGACTGTTCTATAAAAGATTATAATGTGAGATTTCTTTCATTTTTATTCATGTTTCCCAATAAATAAACCCAAGACAACATCTTACAGTGAATCTCTGAACAACTGGTAATAAAAATCTTTTCTGATATCTCATAATAGCCTTTTCCCATTATGAATTGATGAATTGTTCCAAATCGAAGAAAATCTTTGTTTTTTAATAGATACAGCTTAGAAACTGCATGTGTCTGAAACGCTCCAAAATCACCCTGGTTTCATGTTTATAATGTGAGTCATCACAAGTCTTGACTTTTACGACCTGACTCACCTCGTCTGCAGCCTGGACCAGAGCGCTCCACTCCAGTTTGGGGATCATCCGGGAGACAAACTGAGGGTTGAAGTCTACCTCATTTACCTTCACCTCAGTTGCCTGCACAACGAGAACAACAAAGTGCATTAGTGTGAACATTCAGGGTCATCTTACTCAGTAGTCCTTCCACACACATTATGTCCATGTTCAAAATCACTTCCCCTGCAATTTGTTCCCACTATCACCGACATAAAAAAACACCTGATTAAATTAAGGACCAGTAGCCTGAAATTATCCCCACATAATTGTTCAGTATAGTGTCACATATGTCTATTTTTTTTTGCATTTGAGTAAAAACTACAGTGTAGATGCTAAACAAAAGTTTTTTCATTCCCATAAAAAGGTGTATTTCAGTGTTTTCGGGTTGGACAGTTTTGGGTTGCATTGTGTGGGATGATATGTGCTTGGGCAGGTGGGTCAGATTAGAGCTGGTTTACCGTAAATTGAGCTGTTCTTTTATTGTTTAATGTTAAAATATATTGTATCCTTAGTTATGCAGTCACTTTATGTAAGTTTGGCATAACAGTTTTGATTCATTCAACTGAGATGCAACATGAGTTGCCATCATTATCACCCCGTAGAGTTTTCGCAAATCTGTATTTCATTATTATAGAAACCAATATGCATCTCAACATCATTAATTGTTTGGTTTTTTTAATAGCATGGGATTGTGTGCACTTCTCTCTCCCACTTCCTTTGTGTGGGTTTGGGAAGCATACACTGTCAGGACCTCTCGTAGTTTACCAAGTTAGACAACATTTAAGCTGCCATTTGGCTGAAACAGAAACAGACAATAGTCTTATAGTAGCCTTGTATAATGCTAATATAATGCTTCCTATCATCGTTGAATATTACACTAGCTAACAAACTGTGACTTGACCCACAGAAGTATCAAATATGCAATAGTTAATTATATAGAAACCAATTTATGTTAAAACATAAAGCTATGGGTGCAATTCTACTCGAGTCTTGCATATTTAAAAATAAAGAAATTATTTCTGCAGTTTAGGAGAGAAAGTTGTTTTTTACCTGCTGCAAGCCTGCTAACCTCTAGTTAGGTTGTTATTAAACGTCACATGTTGTACGAGAATCAAATTAACAACCATGACATATTCAGTGATAACCTACAAGTAGCATTGAACTCTCATTTCATTTATTATTCGAAATAACCCCTTCAGGACCTTATATGATGCTTTGAGTCAGCGGTGTTAGCATTAGCCGTGTAGCTCTCCGGTGTTGACAGTTTACCTTGATGAGCAGCGGGTATCCTTTAGTGACGCCCTTCACGTGAGACGTCAACATGTTGTGCGTGAGCAGCTTCATGTTTACAAACAACTGTCACCGGTTCGGCACTACTTTAACGTTTATTTACTATGAAAGTCAACAGTCTTTCATCTACGTTTAAATCACGCTGCAGCGTTTACATGTGGACCGGAAGTGCAGCTTGTTGCACCGCCTAAAAAGTTCCCCGAAGCGTCATCTCTTCGACAGTTGGTTCCTAACAAATAAGTACCATCTTTGAGAAGTATCCACACAAACAGTAATTATGGGCGAATATTGAATAGGAAATTTAAAATCCAAAAGTCTTAATTATAAATGACATTATTTATTTAGCCCTCTGATGTCACTAGTTTTGTCTTTTGGGATCCAAACATCAACCAAATAAAATATTTTAGTAAAAAATTAAAGTTATTTAAAAAAGATCCAAGATTTCAACTTTCAGCGACTGCTCCAGTGTGTGTGTGTGTGTGTGTATATATATATATATATTTGCATAGTGAAATATTATTGCAGATGTCCAAATTAACATAAAATCCAATTGTCAGAAAATTGTACCTAAAATAACATAATATTTGTGTTGATAAGCAGCAAAAATATCCGGCAAAGATGGCGTTCAGTTTTTATACTCAAATTTTTTATTTTTTGTATTAATTTTGTATACTCCTCGTCTTTGTATTATACAGGTCATTCATACAGTTTATGATATAGTAAATAGTAATTACACACAAGAGGCGTAACAAGCATCAACCTGTCAGCCTCACAGGCATGCATCATGCGCGCACACAAACGCACACTCTCTCATACATACACATACAAACACAGGGACACATATCCCTTACACTTATTAAACAAAAAAAAAGATAAAAATGTAAAACTTTTTTAAACCACAAAACCCCCAAATTTTCATCCTCCATCGTCACCAGATTCACATCCTCTCAACTCTTATTTTGAAAACGCGTATGACAATACTTAATGTTTTAACAGAATAAAAAACAAATAAAGAAACATAAAAAAAATGCAGGAAGGCAACCTAAAGAGGGCGAAGCGATTCTGAAGACAGAGTAGGTTAATTCAGATCCCATCCTTTAACTTTTCATGGAAACAGAAGCACAAATGAGCTGCTATGCAGAAGGAAGAACCACTGGCTCACATCTGGACAGTTTACTTTGAGTTAGCTTCAAAAAAATCCAATGTGCTACAGAGTTTAGAGGCTTCATGTGAACTGTACCTCTGTTCAGTCAGGAAACTAGTTCTCAGTCAGCTGTGTATCCACATGAGCCAGTATGTGTCGCAGGGAGGGTGCAGGCTTGAGGAAGGCAACATTAACTATTTAAAAGGGCACTCTGCAAGGTTTATGGCACAAATAACAGCAGTGAGAGAAGCAGTGGGGCCAAAGCTGAGCTAATGTGTTGGGAAGTCAGGATGGAAACCATCTGCCCACATCTGGAGGGTGTTAACAAAGGACGCTTCGTCAAAATATTGTCCCCATCTCCACTATGAGCATCACTGGACAACAAGTGGACCCAAGCTCGAGTCATATGACTTGTCACTTCATCACATATTTTACCCAGAACAGGTAAACTGCTGGCAGCTTGTGTGAGTGAATTAGAATACAAAGAGAAGTGGCACAAGTTCACTTTCTTCTAAAGTTCATATAATCATCTTATGAAGTCCAGAATCTCACGATAGAAGTGTTTTTTATACTTTAAGTGCTGCTGGAGTTTTACGCCCTGAGAGAAGGTGAAATTGTGCCAGAAATCAGGCATACTATGCAGGAATTGTCACTTACTCTTTTGTAAACACAACACCTAAATCACAGATTCACTCTCACTTCGCAACTAGCTTTGTCTGCTTTCGCCTTGCTATATGTGCATTTTGCCTTGTGTTTCCACAATTTTTTGCAGCTTCCTTTCCAAAGACTGACACCCAAAAACATTACAAACAAATCAAAATAGAAAAGAGAAAACACAAGCAGAGAGCGTCTTTGCAGATATAAACGCACAACAACACTTGAAGTCAGTAAGAAGTGATGATTGAGAGGGATTATGAGTCCTTACACCATTTTTCTTTAACCCTGCATAGTATACCTTTAAATTAGAATACCAACAGTTTCAAGCAGCACAATTCAGAGTACATGTAGTGCCCACAAGCTGTGTCTTACTCATGAAAAAATAAATCTTGAGCGTGATAATTCTACCTGCCCCTGGTTGGATTGAAAATGAAGCCATTTGAGAGTGACGGTGATATGTTTGCACAGACAGCGAGGAAAATCTGCAGACTTACTTGTGTATTACTGAGAGGGGGGAATATGAGGAGAGCTCTTTCTGAATGCAAAACAGAACGATTAAATCTGGTAAAGTCTGTGTGTGATGGAGCCGCATAAAACACTGGGCGTCAGTAACTGCAGTAGTCGTTAGTCGTTGCTTTGTTTTTTTTGCATTGGAGCGCAAACTGACTCTCATTAGTCCATACACACATGCAAATACACATTCAAACCATGGATTCGCTCCCTTAGCTGAGATTTCCCCAAATCATAACCTATCTCACACACACACACACGCACACACACACACAGACACACACGCACTTTCTCTCTCTCATACAGACAAAAAAAGTCTTCATCATTCTTGGCCATCCTCCGTGCGCCACTTCAGGAAATCCTCCTTCCGGGCGTCTGGTTTGATCTGGTTTCGCATGCCACCGAGCAGATTGGAGGTGGCTTCAGAGGCCACTATTAAAGGTCGGACCACGGTGGGCGGGATCTGCCGCAAGACGCCGCCCACAGCGCCAGGCAGACCCTTCTGTTCGTGGCCGCGGGATGCTACATCGCATAAGGTCTGAGCCGTGTCAATCACACCCTGCAGAGCAGAAGGAGAGCCCGGGGAGAGATTAGAGTAGTCAAAGCACAGAAAAAACATCCATGCAAAGACTTTTAACCTGGTAATATGTTGCAAAGATTTTTATTTTCTTAAAAAAAAAATCAAGCTGTTTTGAAATCTGATTATGTAAACTGGGTTTCTTTTATAATCAGATTAGTGCTGAAATTTGACAGTACAGTGAGTAAAACTGAAAGATAAGCACATTTGACTGGTTTGTTCTCTAGAAGAGTCTGTCATTCATTTTAATAGAGTAAGTTTGGGGACGCACCTCTCTGACGGTGTCATAGGCCTTGGCAACACCTTCTCGGAGGTCTGCGGGCTGAGCAGCTCTGCGGGGCCGGCTGGTGGGCGCCCGGCCCTCTGTGATGGCGAATCGGTTCAGAGGGGGAGTTGGAGACAGGATGTCGTACACAGTCTCTGCTGTGGCCTGTAAAAAAAGGAGAAAGACATCAGATATCTGAGGGCTGCTTATTGCTGCTGTGGCCTGAAGTGATAATCCCTCTCAGGCAGAGTACCTGTATGGCCTGCACCAGCCTGTTGCTGAGCTCCAGAGCGGCTGATGCTGTGGAGGTGCCGAAAGATGCTGCCCCCCTCTGGAGACCTCGAATAATGCGTCCATCCTTCCTGTACTGCTCTATAGGTAACCAGAACAGATCCCTCACTCCGTGGACTAGAGAAACAGGAAGAGATGGAAAGGGGCAATGAACAAAGAGATAAAACAGGATGAAAGAGATGTAAATGTTAATCTAACACTCTGTATCGAAGCATGTTTCGAGCAGCATTAACTTACACAGCTGGACGACCGAGTGCATGGGGCCAACACCTCCCAGAATACCCGGCAGCTGATTTTTTCTGATGTCCGTCAGCCACTCTGTGACGGCGTACTGGATCACTTTGTCCACACCGAGGAGACTAGAGAATGATGCAGAAGATAGAATAAGAAACTTGCAACTGAAAACTCAACTGGTTTGCCTTTCAAACATGGTGATCACTTATCATATGCATCTAAATGTATCTTAAGTGACCCATGAGATGTTTTCAATTAAAGTGAATATTTGTACCCGTGTCTGCAGCAAAGCCTCTTCAGCTTCAACTCAGAGCAGTTTAACTGGGCCAGACCTATTAGGATCCCTGCAAACGTCCCCTGTGAAACAAAGAGCAGGGCTTCACATATCTGATGTCTTTCTGCTTCTTAAACCCTCTAAACCCATCAATGTGCCGGTGCATTTGAAAGGTTTTCTTTAAAAAAAGAATTAAATTAAGAAAAAATCCATCTAAATCCTTGCAAAAAAATCATTAATCCTAGCTAGAAACAGTAAAAACAGAAATAATCGTCAACTTTTCAACAATTTCATAAGGAAAAACAAACAAATCTAAGCTTAAAATAGTGATAATTCACAATAACAACTTCAATCTACTTGTCACATTTGAAATTTAGCCCAAAATCAACAGTTTGCACTAATCAGATCCTGTAAAAATGTAAATAGTTTAATATGCAAAAAATTGCCCTGGAACTGCTTGGTGTTCAGAGGGTCAATACATGTTCTTGGTCGTGCTGAGTGACAGGTAAGCTGTTAGAGTCTCTCACCTGTTCAATGACGACATGTTTGCCATGGTAGTCCAGCCAGATAGGCACTTCAGAGGTGAATCGGAACTCCCTGAAAATAGAAAAACATACGTTTTTTTTTTACATATTTGGGATCAGTCTTCCTCTTTGCCTTCTGGCGAATCTGTGTTTACGTACCGGAAGTAGATTGGCTGGTCAGAGGAAGAGGTGGAGCCGGCGGAGGAGGAGCTCTGCTCGCTGTAGGTAGTTTCCACAGAAGCTGTGAGGTCAGGTCCCAGACCAGCGGCTGACTCCGCCTCATCAGAGGCCTTCTGGGAAGGGTCTGCCTTCACTGAAAAATAAAGAGAGAGAATTATAAAGGAATGCATATTCACCCGAGCCTGTCCTCAAATAAATATTGGATCAACTATTAAACATTCTCAGAATTCGCTTGAGAAATCATTTTAAGATTCTGCAGCCAGTGAGAATAAATCATGCTGCATATATATATGCATTTGACAAAAGCCCTTAACATTAAGTATAAAAGACAGTAGATGAATTAAGCGCACCTTCAGTTGCAGGATCCACAGGCAGGTAAGGGTTAACAAAGGATGCTAGATTACTAAAAAAGTCCTTCAGGAAAAACAGTGCGTCCTGGACAGCAAAGAGAAAAAAAGGTGGTTAGACGTGGAGAAGTTGCATGTTTTCTCTAACCCAATATAGTTCTAGATCTGGTATGAATGTGGTATTTTCAAATTAGGAATGAAGCATTCACAGGAGAGCTTTGAATAAAACTCAAACCAGAGAACCAGAGTCATTTACATTTTTCATCATCTACACAGTGAAAAAAAGCCTCTACTCTATCTGGATTTGGATAAGAGAATTTTAAGACACTGTAAGTCTTCAGTGGGAGGAGTTGGAGTTACCTGGTCGATGTTGAGACGTAGAGGCAGCAGGCTGACTCGCAGACAGCACTCCGGTCCTCCGAGGCCAGACTCTGGACACACCTGCAGGGCCTTCACTGTGAGCTACACAAAGAGTACACACAATCAATATCATAAACATGACAATCTGTTTTTTTTAGTTTAACAAGTCCTCCTGATATAGAAGAAGCAGCCCTCACACCTCTCCATTTAAGGTCATTCCAATCACAGGAAAACCCTCCAAGACTAATTTCAGTAGTTTATAAATTGTATAGTTTATAAATACAAACTAGGGTAGTGGCTTTGTCTTTCTTAAGCAATGTAAATGATTATATTCCATGATGTCTCCCATATGCTTTTATGCTTTAATGTTTTTATGTTCTGTGTTTTGTATTTACTATTATTATTTGCTTGTTGTGTGACATTTTTAACTACTGAATGCAGAACAAATTGCCCCTCGGGGACAAAAAAGATTTATCAAATCAAATCAAATAAATCAAACACTCGCTCGGTCTCACCATGTTGGAGTGGGCTCGGCGCGGCATGCTCTCGCTGGTGTAGAGGTAGAGGAATTTGTTGATTTGTGAGGAGGCCAGTCGGTCTCGAACCTCCAGCTCCTGGACGATGAACACCTGCCGGGAGATGGGCTGCTCGCCGCCGGGACCGACCCCGAGCACAGCGGCCACTGAAGCCTCTCCATCCTGTCCTGCTGCTGCCACTGTATAGGACTCATGCTGGAAGGATACCTGGAGGGAAAAACAGGAGGAATGTGTTGAAAAGGATAGCGTTTAAATGTGTTTGGGAATGTTTTAAAAAGGGAAGCAGAAGAGTTTAGTTACAAGTTAAATTTAAAGAAAAAGTTTGACATTTTGCTGCTTCTTTGCCAAGAGTTCGATTCGAAGATCAATACCTCTTATAAATTTGTACGACAAATATGTGGAGGCAGCAGCTGGTTAGTTAAGCTCAGCATAAAGACTGGAAGCTTGAAGAAACAGCGAGCCTGGCTCAGTCCCAAGGCAACAAAATCTGCCTTAAAGAGTGGTATCGACCTCCTCCCCAGGAAAGCAAACAAGCGTCAAAGTGTCAAACTACTCATTTAAACGTCGTTTCAAACCTCTTAAGTGTATATACCTTAGTGAGCTGGATCTCCATCAGCAGTGTGTGCTGACGCCCGCTGCCTCCAGCCCAGCGCCATGAGTTTTGGGGACGAGAAGGAGCAACAGAGCGAGACGGGGACCCACGAACACCAGCAGGGACTGTACGACCTCTGCAGAGAGAGCAGCAGTCACTCAATAAATAACACACATAGTTTAAAAACTTTTATATTGCATAAGAAACTACAAGTCTGTGTTTCTGACAGCGTACTTATGTCCCTGTGTGTGTGTGTGTGTGTGTGTGTGTGTGTTACCTGTTTGCGTGCTGGGCGTGTATGGACATGGGCTTGCCACCAAAGTCCTTGCCCCCGTACAGATGCCAGACCACAGAGATCTCCCGCAGCACCACTCTGCTCTGAGGCACCGGGAAGCGGCTCGGGGCTCTGAGCAGGTCTGAGCTGCCTCGGGGCCTTGAGAAGTGACTGTCCTTCACCTTGATGGGGCCCTGAGACAACACCGTCACCACCGGCTCACCATCCCTGGGCTGCAACAGATCCCACGTGTGGACATTTTATGAGTGAGCGTACGGGTTCATTCTTATATTCATGCTGTGAAAGACAAGCAGAGAGACTCACAGGAATGCCCATCCCGGGAGCCTCCAAAATGCAAAAGTCATCGTTGTCTGTGGAGCCCTCTGAGCCTTCCTCTGACATCATATCTGCTTGTGCCTCTGTTGCTGTGACAACCAGTCCGTCCAGCTCAGAGTCCTCAGCCTGCAGGACGGAGGGGCTGCGCTTCGGAGCTTCTCCAGGGAACAGGTAGACGGAGACAGGTGAGCCTCTAGGCATGGAGGGTGAACCTGGACAAACATCCATCAGTCAGGTTAAAAGAAAGAAAAAAACAATACTGTATAAAAATAAATAAACGATACTGTAAAAACTCCACACTTTTCCACTGAGACTAAAAACCTCCTGAGCAAATGTGTACGGTGCACACAGACATGATGTTCTTACATTGGATTTTATTGTTATACAGTAAATATGGCAAAACAGGTTGAGTTTCATGTTTTTTTTCCTTCTTAAAAGTTCAGCTCATTCAGTGTGACAATAACCTCTTTATCCGTTGAGCTTTGCCACAGTTTCACAGCATTTAGGGAAATACTTTTAACTAAAATCATCCACAAATTTATTCTTACACACAAGGAAACCTGAGGAAACAACTATTTCCTGTTGGGATGTTGAGAACAGAGAAACTCTTCACTACCTGGATCTAGACTCTCTTCTCGGTGGCTCTTCTCTGTGTCGATTAAGGCATCAGCCAGGTCGTACTGGTTGATCTCAGCGGTTTCAGCTGGAGGGCAGGGCAGCATGGACGCAGGACTTTCTGACAGCTGACAAGACAGAACACCACAAAAGAACATCACGCAATTATATCGCATTATATGGCACCAGACAATTATCTTTACTCAACTTTTCAACATGCACGGAACTGTTCTGATCTCTTCAGCAATTATGTTATTATGTAGGAAATGTTATGCTCCAATAAGCAGAACGAAAACATCTGGCAAAGCTGCTTTCAGCTATGACGCCCCTCGATATGTTTGAAAGGTTGAAATATCTAAGGTTACGATAATCAGACTGTAAGAGCCTGTAAATATAAAACAATGAATTGTCAATTAATTATTTCAATTCTCCAGTGAATAAGTCAGACTTACTGGTAGTTTCTGGCCAGCGATTTCAGTGGGTGAGGTGTGTCGTGGTGGGGGGTGCAGGTCCCCTTGTGAGACCAGGTACTGCAGCAGGTTGACCAGGGCAGCGCAGGAATCAGCACAGGTATGAAGGTGAACCACATTGTTGGAGCAGCGGAGCTCAAAGAGAGGCTGTGACTGGAGGGGAAGAGAGAGGAAGCAGAGGAGCATGTTTAAATTAAAAAAAGGAGAATCAATACAAGTGGTGATACAGAGAGAAAACACCCATGATAGGCCTTTGATAGGTCAACAATGTCTGTTAACTGATATATCTGTCTGGCTTTAAAAACACACCTCAACACTATGAACATAAAACGGATAGAAAAGAAAAGACTACACAATGTAAATTAACATAAAAAAAAGACATTTTTCCTTGTTACCAAAAGACTTTAAACTGCGCTCTCTCACGTTTAGACAGCTTGTTACTGATTGGTTAAGAGAGCAGCTGCTCAGACTGAAAACTGTTCCTCGTCCTAAATTACTGTCTGAAGCTATATTAAAGTGAAACTTCATCACTGTAAAACAAATATTTATAAGCACATGGCCTTGGCTTGTTAGTGTTCTTTTTAGGGAAACTGAACTAAATTATAATGTTTACTTTCACTACATTTACATTTGCGTAAGTGATTTATTTTGCTGTTGCTTCGTGGCTGCTGTGAAGCAAACACAGATATGTAAACAGATGGCGAGCACTCACCAGCTTGCCCGTATCGCTGCCTTTCCATGTGGTGATGGCGAGCTCCAGCAGGTCAATGTCCAGAACACACACGTAGTCTGTGTGACACAAAGACAGCCAGTGGTTTTTATTGCAGATCGTTTTGACATCGAGGTCACAGGAGTGGGAATCACAAGACACAATATTATCACTAAAGGCTGCATTATTATCATTTACTCTTTTTCAGCTGCATATCAAAAGAAAACGTTGTCAACATCTGTTTTTTATCTAATTGGATAAAGTTCTTTATCATAATGTTGCATGTGCCTGAGCTCTTTGTACTGCAGTCTACATAGTCCAGCTTGCACTGAATGCAAACATGCGTTGACTACTGTGCAGGTATTTTGATCAATGCAACTTACAATGTACAAAAAAATTCATGCAGCTGTTTCAATAACAGGGGAATTTGAAAGTAAATTACTGTTAAATCAAAATGACATCAAATAAAACATCTACAACTGAGCACAAGTGGACTGAAAACTGGGATGATTTTATTAGTTAGTACCAAAACATTGAATTTGTATTTTCAATATGAATAATTTATATAATAAAATATGAATAGTAACAATATTACCACACAAAATATTTTGGTAAATCTAACAGACACAACATAAACTAACATGAAGAAACTAGCCAAGGGAGATCAAACTACAACGCAACACTCAAGGATTAATAAAAAAAACAAAAAACAGGATTTTCTACGAATGTTCTGTAAACATAGTGTGTCTCACCTCTCCTCAGGTCCACGGTGTCAGTCTCACATTTGTCAGAGAGGTAGAGAGCAGAGTCATCCAGGATGAATCTGAACACAACATAAAAAAAATGTGATACAAACTGACAGCAACATCTCATAAACATTTGCAGCGGTGATTATCATTCCAACATCTAAAATTGTGATTTTCTGTTCAATACTTGTTGTATCAAATGGACAATTTTCAAGTTCAGTTAGTGTCTGTACCTGAGGTGGAAGGTGGCGGTATCTACAATGATATTACTGGACAGAGAGAAGGACTCTGCTGTGAACAACACTCGCAGCGGCAGATAAAGAGGTCTGGAAAAAAAACAAAGAGAGATGATAAGGATGGGAAAAAAGGACAAATGTATGTAAATTAACATTTTTTACCACACTTTTTAGTGTTGTCTATACCTGTAGTCGACAGCACAGGTAGCAAGGTGTGTGTGGAGGACAGTGATGACGGCAGGTGCTGTGTAACCCAGAATGGGATCATCAATGACATCAAGGAAGTCAACCAGCTGGAACAAACAAACAACACAGACTCAGTTGGCAGAAGAAACAGAAAAAAGTGCAGTTTGGTTTGCATTTCTCTGTAAAAAAACATTAAATGGTAGCCTGGCTAACGCCAGACTAATCACAAATTAGATTAATCTGGAAACCAGCCATTCATTTTTCCTTAGAGGAGGCGTGGTTTACGATCCTCCAGAGCAGTTTATTGGGCGATACGAATGTCTATTAAAAGCGTCTGTAGGTAGCTCTTAGCCAATCGTATCAGTTATACCAGATGACGTATGTAAAGCGACAGAAATGGATGTTTACATAGCCAGACTAGCCCTCTAGCATCTCTACTTTGAGACTAAAATGCTCAGTTGTGCTTCTGCAACGTTTTTCTGCAGCATGTTCTGACTCTGGCTGCTCACCGTCTACCGGCAGTGTTGGTGTGTGTGTGTGTGTGTGTGTGTGTCTGCAAGAGAGTGTTGCTTGCTGCTTTGATTCTCCAGTTCTCGCTTTCTGCAAGATTATTTATTTTCACGCCTTATTTCCCCCTCATGTCATTCAGCCACACATCCAGTGATTTTATGGTCAATAGACGAGCTGCTGCGGGTCTCTCGGCGGCTCTGCTGTCCCCCGGCTCATAGTGAGATCACCGGCGTTACGGTAGCGGCACTTGTTGGTAGATTAGGCTTTGGCCAAATCCTGTCGGAAGTAAGGCTAAAACATGCTTTTTCGTGGTGAAACAACAGTGATAAGTCAATTAAAATAAACTTTCGCTCTAAACTATTTAAAACGCATGGAACTTATTATCTCTGGGAATAATAAGTAAAAGTCGTTTTTTTTACAGTCATCTTGAAGAGGACTCACCTGCTCATGCCAGCTATGATCAGTCTGCGTCACGTAATGTCGCATGGTGGCACCTTGGAGTCGAAGGGCAACAAGGAACTCCTACAAAGAGAAACAGAAATGAAAAGTTAAACAGTTCAATTTCAGACTTCTAGCAGCAGCCGCAGCAGCAGCAGCAGCAGTTTGAGCAGGAGGATGCACCTTTACGCTCCTTTGTGGGTCCAGTGTGATTTTGATGGCCGTTGACAACATCTGGATCTCTCCCTCCTTGCCGCTCACACTGCTTACTCCCACCTCTGTGGGGTAGATGGTCGGGTCCAAGTGCTTCGGGGGAGTGAAGTTGGGCATCTCCAACCGCTGTGGGATGGGGGTGTCTTTCACCACCGCTGCAGTGGGGTGAAGAGATGATGACCCAGAACATACATTAACATTTTCTACTCAGCAATAAATCATTATCATTATCCCCAAATAGCCCAAGCCTCCAAGGCTTGGGCTATTTGGGGCAGTGCGTGGCCTCGAGGTTAGGATTCGGGCTTGTAATGTGCTGCCCACTGCTCCTTGCATGGTGTGTTCACTTGTGTGTAAAAAAGGATGGGTTAAATGCAGAGGTTGAATTTCCCCATTGTGGGATGAATAAAGTAATTCTTCTAATTCTTCTTTAGTATGTTTTTGAATACTTTTCATTCTGCCTGTATATACCACTTAAAAAAATGTTTACCAGGCCATGTTGGTATCATTTTTTTTAGCACAACCTCACCTATATGACCAAATAATTACCTTCTCACTTTGGCTTACTGGATCAACATTTTTAACCAAACCCCATACCAAAAAAACCCCCATTAAATCAGGTTGTGAAAATGATGTTGTTTTTTTACTTTCAAAACACAAACATGCTCAATGAAGAATTAAAATGTTGCAAATGTGAACACAGGTTGCAAATATAACATATAAGAGGTGAAATGAGGATAACATCAAGTTCTATGTTTTTATACTAATTGTATTTGCCCTTATCTCCAATTTTACTCGACCCATCATCATCAAACAAAAGCTGACATGTAGTTTCAAGACAGTACTCCAGAGGGAAGTTGACGGCAGGGCCAGACGCTGCTTCATTTTTACGTTGTGACAATGTTGTGTGTTTAGGTCACAGCAGCATGATCAGTATCAGAGAATAAAATTCTCTAAAAGAGTCTCTTCCTGCTTACTTTCAACTGACTCACATCAAACTCGCTGCCATTTTTTTTGCCTGGGAAGTTGTAAACATAGGCTCCTCAGGTCTGCATGCTGTAATAGTTTGATCTGATTTAGCAGGAAATCAGACCTGGGCATTATGAACAACTATATAGAAATCTGATGATCTCGCTTGCTTATGTAGGTCATATAGAGGCATCTGTATTCAATTTAAAATGTTTCATGAGCAAAAAAACCTCCTTGTAGCTGCTTGTAAGAGGAAAATATGATTTATGGTGCATTTCAATTTTTTAAATAACATGACATTGAGTACCTCGATGGTAGAGCTCCACCCGTCGGCTCTCTATACACAGGAAATTAAGATTGGGGTCGTTCTGGTGCTGCGCCACACTGAATACCTTCCCCCCTTCCAGGTCGAGCACAATTTCCCCGTGACTCTGGTCCTCCTGAATCAATGAGATGAAGCCGAAAATGTTAAGAGACACAAGAAGTACTAGATAGACGGATACAGGTAGAATCCTTTTAAATTGTAAATGGGTCAGGTCAGAGCTGATTTTAAGTCCTCAGGTTTTGGGAGATGACATTTCAAACAGCTACATGGCTCACCTTCTTGTCAGTTCTGGCTTGGAGGCGACCTTTGCCGATAATCACAGTGAGGGAGAGGAGGCTGAGGTTGTGGTTGGGGCGGGGAGCTGACTGTTGAGTCTTTCCAGATGATTCACTGGCCAAGTAGAACTGAGGCTCGTCTTCTTCTGAATCAGAGTCTGTGGCAGAGAGAGAAGACAGAGGAAAACTATTTAATTTAATTAATTAGGAAACATCCTCCCTAATAGATTGATGAAAGATGTTTGGGCAAGCTAGCTGCCATTAAATTTAATAGATGTAAATGTAAATGTTGATTTTCCATCAAAGCAGTCAAACTCACCCAGTCTAAAGGCCGACTTGCAGAGCTGAAACTCGTCATGTTGATGGCGGCTGTTTTCGGGCCTATTGGCCGAGGGCGGAGGAGGCTCCCACATCAGCAAATCATTATTGATCCTGTTGGACGAAGAACATTATTGTTACTTCAGATGAGGATTTAAAACCAATATGCACGCCAAAAAAAAGGAACAAAGTTGGAAGAGGAAGCTATTTCTACCACAACTAATGGAAGTTCTACATGAACAGCTTAAAAACCGGGACGCAAGCAAGATAAAAAGTCAAGAAATCAATGTTTAAAGGCAGATGAAGTGCATCTTGTGACACTTGACCAAGCTCTATGTTCAGTGAACTTGCTAAAGTTCAGATAAAGACATTCTACTGAAGATAGATTTCCAACTTTGTGAGAGACACCTAGATAATGTTTTCTTGGACGAGATTCATCACACCTCACTGAGTCACTGCTGACGTACCTGTTGTAGACGCTCTGGAAGGCCTGTTTGCTGGGCAGGAGGATGAAGGCCAGTGGCAGGCTGATGTCCACCGCACACTGACACTGAGCAACACACTGCGACTGAAACTGACGCATCTCCTCTGGGTCGGCTGGAATCACCATCTAAAACAAACAAAGAGGATAAGGAGATATGAGTTTGGCCTGCAGTCTTGATAAGAGGGCTCATAAACATTTTTTTTGGCACACCTCTTCAGTCTCAAACATAGTGCGATTGGAGGAGAACGGCGAGCTGGTTTTGTCGTTGATTTCACAGTGACTTTCAAAGAAGGCGGCCCCCAGGTCCCTGATGAGGTTCATCCCACCCAGACCTGCCGCCGGGCCCTGAGTCTCCCCTCCACGTACACGTACTGATATCCTGCTCACAGACACAGAGACCAAGAATTACTGCCTTGTAAAAAGAGTACATTATAACTATTATATTATTATTAATTATATTATTTTTTGTCACATTTCACAAAGACTCCTTTTTTCTGTTAGGTTGCTTTCAGACCACTGTTAAACTGTAGAGTCCAAATTTCTTGCAGACAGTATATTATGTATCTAATTATTCTCATAATTACCACTACTAACCTCGGCAGAGAGTCACGGTTCTTCTTCACTCTGATACAGGGGAAAGAGCCGCCCTCCCAGCCCTCATATGACCCTGGTGAAACACGACACATCAGATCAATATAACTGCTCATCAGAGTTGATTTTACACCTTTTAATAATGAATTATGTTGGATAGGACAACATTAACTAGTAAGAGACCAACAAATCTACCCCCACTCATATCAAGCCCGTGGAAGACACATTTTGTTCAGCAAAATCATTATAAAATGGAAGGAACTGTAAAAAATCTCCTGTGTGTGTCCTTTATAATGTGTAACATGCAACAAGAAGCATCAAATGCAACAAATCATAAAAAATGACAATATTAACAACAACAAAAAAGGCTTCCCAACTTTTTACCAATTTAAGTACCTGGAAAGCAACAATGATACAAAGTGGATTACCCTTGTAAAAACTGACATTAAAAACACAATGGATTGTCTAAGTTGAGAATCAAATATTTGTCAGTATACTGTGTGCGTGTTCCCACCATGCAGGTCGGTGAAGGAGGCCTCCAGCAGCTGGGTGAGGCAGGGAGCCCACGGCTGTCCCGGGGCGGTCTGCTGCTCACTCTGGAGGTCCGGGGCTTCCTGATGCTTCAGCTCCAGCTCCGTCAGCTCCAGCACCAGCGTCTCCTGCCGCACTGCCTTCTGGGTCGGAGGGCGACGCTTAGGGAGGGGCCGCAGGTCTGGTATGGGGAAACGGAGTTTGAGGATGGCGTGGGGGGAGAGAAGGGTGAAGGAGGAGTACAGCTCGCTGCTCTGGGTCTGAGAAAAGAAAGTTAGACAGCTCTTAGTATTTATTAAATATGTATTCATTGTTGTGTTTTCACAGGTCTACATTTTTAAAGGATTCTTCTTTATGTGATTAGTTTCTTAATGATGAAATGAAGGTGTGTGGGGTCCACCTGTAGGAGTCCGGGTCCTGCAGTCTGTGAGGGACAGTGGCTGAAGGCTTTGCTCAGGTTCCCGAGCCGACTGAGGACGTCCAGGTCCAGTTCAGTGCTCAGCTCTGCCAGCTCCACCCGCACTACACTGTCACGCCGCACCACCCGCTGTTTACCCTGCAAACATATGTGTCGAAGCATAGATTAATGTATCCATCCATCAATATCATACTCGAGTATGATATTATAACTTTTTAGGTGACATTTTTGTATAACTAATCATTTAATAATTTATTCTATTTATTTATGAGGCTTATACAGCCTTTGCTAACAAGAAAGTAATCAAATTTTTAGACATTTATGATGGACAATATTGTATAATATAGGTCTTTGGAAACTTTAGTGAAAAAAGTATGATATTAGTCTTTAAAATGAACAATGATTGCAATCAAAATGACATAAACATTTCATGCAACTTTCTCAAAACAGGAGTTTAAAGAGAAAACAATAAAAACCGTCTGCTTTGTATTTTAAACTTGCATTTAGAATAAGTATTTTTTTCCTGTCCTCATCAATAACACTTCAATCCAGTCCTTGTCGTACCTGGTGTTAGCACTGTACACTGCACTACTTTACCTACTACACAAAACAAACAAACACTGTTTGTACAACAAATTATGTACACTTAAATGCAAGACACCTAAAACAAACACAAACTGAAAATGAATCCACAGTTAAGTTAAAACAAGCATATTTTGTGTGTGTTTGTGTGTGTGTTTGCGTGTGTGTGTGTGTGTGTGTAAATTCGTACTTTACGCAGGTGTTTTTCAGCGAGGCTGTAGTGAAGTTGAGCACATGGTCGGGCTGCAGCTCCGATTGTGAACAGACCGGCTTTCTGGAACTGAAGCAACTGGAAGATACAGAAAGATACACAATGTTCTCTCAAGTCCTCCTCATCCGCTTGGAAAGAGAATAACTACAGTGTGCAGTCATCAGGCGCCTGAGCTGGCAAAGCAATTGAATCAATCACTGGACCGCTGAGACCAAAAATGTGTTTTACATCTTACTATATGGTCTGAGGTCAGAGGAACAATTATCCCCAGGTAAGTGACCTAAATGGTACGCAAATACCACAAAGGTTTGGTCACCGGTCTGCACTAATGCATGGTTAAAAAGTAAGTATATCTTCGGGCTAGTGCCCACTGTACAAGACCAATTTCTTTAAACTTGCATTCGCCCTACTTGTTTAGCTTAGTCTATGTTGCCAGGTATCCCAACATGCTTTGTGCAGCAAAATTAGTCAGACAAGAGATTTTCTACCTCGCTGTACTGAGGCTCTCCGTCCTCCCAGAGGCACTCCAACAGCTCCAGTCTGCTGAAGGAAAGGTCAGAGGTCACGGCCCGACTGTGGCGTCTCCCGCTCCTCATCTCACAGGCAACCTGCACGGCTGCTCCTGTCACTCTGGGAGGGAGAGGACGACAGAGGAGACAAGGATGAGAATTAGATAATAAGTACCATCCTATTTGTAACTGTTACAGCTACATAGCGTCCACTTTACTGATATCTCACCAAAAACACATTTTTTTGTTTGTGTTTTCTACCTGAGGTGGGAGTGAGGGCAGGCCTTGGCAAAGCCGCCTCTCAGATGGTGGAATTCTCTCTCGTTGAACATGCTGTCCTTGAAGAAGGCCAGCTCCCGGAAGAACACCTGAGACACCTGAGCCAATGACGAGGCTCCGTCAGGCTTGGAGGGCGGGTCCTCCTGCAGCAGGGTTAGAGTGAGGCCGCCAAGGGTGACACGTAACAAAGCATCGGGCTTCAGCTGCTCTGCCTGGCCGCTGTGTGAACGACCTGCAGGGGAGAGGATGGCGGTTCAGTTTTATCTATTTATGATACACTAAATTCTGACAACATAAAGTCTGATAAAAAGGTCAAACATCTTTGCAGAGGTGAAACATGCAGGCGTCATAAATTAAGATAATTTGGAGCAGAGTGGTGAATATTTTCGACCTACAGATGTAAAACCTTTACTTAGCACTGCAGTGATTTTACCTCTGGTGCGGCCGCTTGCCTGGGGTAGACTTGACAGACAGCCCGCTACAGGATACCTCCTGGGACAGTTCATCATGCCCTGGCAGGGAAGATGAAAGTGGAAAAGGGAGAAGTTAATGCTACTCTATATACAGTCATCTGCCAAACGCTTAATCTGTAAATACACAAACCTGTACCTGTGCAGAAAACGCTGCAGGCTGAGTGAAGCTGGCCAGACTGTGTGTGGACGACTCCATATCGCTGTCTGACAGCTCGCTGCCGGAGCGCACAGATGTCACGCTACTCGTCATTCCACCGGGACCCATGGAGAAAAACATTTCTGCAGGCACACGCAAACACAGTTACTAGTTAAATACTATAATGTACACAAACTTCAAGGCACATTGCTGCAAGGAAAGAAGTGGCAGCAGTGTTTTCAGATCAGCACTAAAACTACAGGTTCACTAAACAGACAAAACAACCCAAGACTGTGTTTTTGCATTCTTTGTCTAGTAAACAGTAAATAGACGACAGTTTTTGGAGCTCTCTGACAAAAAGATCACAGGCAGATTGGCGTTGGATTGGCCCTCACCAATCGCTGCTGTTCAAAGCTAAAGAGGCTCGCCACTGCATCACAGATGGAGTCTGGAAAACTTAAGGCCAATTATTGATCAATTCTTGCTGCCCTCGAGGAATCAGGCCGTAGATAGTAAAAACATGTGAAAACAGGCGATTTATGTGCAAACGAAAGCATGCATGATGACTTGTTTATTTCATATTTATGCTATTTTTACACTAACCTTGTTTATTCTACTTCATTGTGCTTTCCACTTGCTACTGTGCAATTTCTCCATAATAAAGTTACTAATAAAGGTTTATCTTATCTTACTGATTTTATGACAAAATTTAGTTTGATGGCCAGATATACCAGACAGTGTGTGTCCCCTTTCACTGGTCAGTGATGTAGTTTGAAATTACAGCGACTTCAAGACTCCCAATTCCAAGACAGTAAGTTGTGTAGTGTGAACAGTCCAGCAATCTGATGACTTTAAAAATGATGTGGTGTGCACCAGGCATTGTACAGCCTGGCCTGTATCTAAATCAAATCAAATCAATTTTATTTATATAGCCCAAAATCACAAATGACAGATTTGCCTCAAAGGGCTTCACAGACTGTACATGGTACGACACCCTCGGTCCTTAGACCCTCACAGCAGCCAGGGAAAAACTCCTCAAAAAACCCTTTTAGCAAGGGAAAAAGAAGAAGAAACCTCAGGGAGAGACAGAGGAGGGATCCATCTCCCAGGACAGACAGACGTGCAATAGATTTCGTTGTACAGATCAACAGAGTAGAATAGAGTAGATAGAGGATGAAGGGGGAGAGGGAGGGAGGATAGAGAGACGGTTGAGAGGGAGAGAGACAGAGAGGAGCAGGAGTTCTGGGAGGGGCACAGCAGCAGGTATTTCAAAGAGAACATTTTCTCTATTTTTACCCACAGTGGCTGCCATGGCTTATAACCTAACTGGAGGAGCAGGCCTGCTGAGGTTGTGACGTATTTCAGACAGACAGTTTATAACGAGACCTTCGCTGCTCCCTGTACCTCCGTTCTCCAGGCCGGTGATGTAGGGCTCCAGGTCCGGCTCATCCTCCCACTCCCTGTCTCTGGGACTGGAGCCCAGCTGCTTACTGAGGTCCTCCTCGATCATACGCAGGTCGTCTGAGTCTAACGGACGACTGAGCACTCCACCACATTTAGTCTCTGTCTCTGGGGGAGAGAGGACAGAGAAAAAGATTCATGAATGTGTGTGAGAGAGAAAGAGATCGAGGCTGAGTGTGACCTCACATTTATGAGGCATTTAAAGACGTCTGCGACCTTACCCTGCAGCTCTGAACTAAAAGAGGAAGTAGCAGAGGCTCATCGTTTGTGTTGTCAGTGTATCTGCCTTTGTGGAGTTTGACATTATGTGTTGTTAAAGCCTGAAGGCACCAGATTACCTCCTGGTTTCTAGATACAGAAGAACTAATGACTCAGTAGTGAATTTTTTTGTTTACTTTGTGAGTGTCTGCTATAATAAAAGTATTGTTTGTAGATTTTACTTAAGGATAAAGGAACAAGTAACCCATAGTAAAGCTTGTGGAGCCCACATTTCTTTTTCACAGTATTTGTTACGCTTGTGGTAAAATGTTGAAGAAATTCAACTGGTGTTTGTTCTCTCTACTTCCAGCTAGGACTGTGTTGTACCGGTGTCTATGCAGAGGGCTGCCAGCAGGTCTGTCAGGTGGGTTATTTGATGTGGAGACAGCAGCAGGTGGACACAGCCCACCTTCCCATCCAACTCCAACTGACAAATAGAGAGAAAGAGAGAGGACATAGAGGTCAATATGAGATAGCAGTTATTTGTAAGAATCCTTTAGGATGTAACATCATGCACACACACCTTTGGTCCGGGCAGCATGTCGTTCTGTTTGATCTTGACTGTGGTCTCGATGAAACCGGAGCAGCTTCCTATTAGCAGTGGCTGAGAAGGTGGACAGGGAGCGGATGGCTGGGGCTTCTTCTCCTCCTCCCCTTCTTCTTCTTCTTCTGCTTCTTCATCATCATCATCTTCTTCTTCTTCTTCTTCATCTTCTTCCTCCTCTCCTCCATCACTTGCCGTGGCTGATTTAGGGCGTTCTTCCTCATGAGGACCCTAAAAAATATTCATATTGATATATATTGTGATTTGTTCCACCAATGTAGGTAGCTATTCCTTTGTTATTTTGCAACAGTAGCAAGTGAGAAAAGTTAATCCTGTTCAAACATCACTGTGGGAGTAAGAAACTGATTTTATGTTGTTATAAACCCCTTTAAGTCACATCAGCTCCTCCTGGACTCCTGCTGTGGTGCAGTGTGGTGTAAGCGGATGGATTTTTTTTTTTACCAATATCTTAAAAATTATTCTTTAATATTTTTGGTATTTAGCTTGCTTAATCTTTCCCAATCCTGCTAGTAAGTAGGCAAATATCTAAATTTATGAATTAAATTGATAAAGAAATACAAAACAGATACAAAGATTACACATGACAGTGAGGTCTCACTCACCTGTCCTATGCCGGTGCTGTCATAAAACAGCTTAACGGCGCTCAGCTGGAGGATCTTGTGCAGGAAGGCAGGCGGCTGGTGGATGTCGACAGGCACGGCAGTCTGGCTGGCTGGATCCCGCACTGCCTCGTCAAAGTACTCTAGCCTGGAGCAAACACACAAATCATTTAGAGGCAGGAAATTCATTACAAATGGGAAAAAGGAACACCTGCAATGTGACTGTTAACAAATTAGTTTAAGAAAACTCACAGTACCACCGGTACATAAGAGAAGGAGCTAGAACAAGACTCATATATTGGTATATACTGGCCTTTCATGGATATATTGGCAGTTGACTTATTTTATTTTATTATTTAGAAATGGTGTCATCTTCACATTTTTCCAGCAGAGTGCTGGACAAATAGAATGCTCTTTCCTTTATGTCACTCACAGTTGCTGAAAATCGACTGAACAGGCAGAAAGGTGTGAGACTACTTGTCCAAAGATGGTGATGTAGTTGACAATGTAATATATTGCATTCATAGTGAATAAATCAAAATATTGATCCGTCTCATCTGCTGCTGCAGAATTATTCTGCCGAGATGCAGGAGCAAAGGACGGAAAAGCTCTTTTGTCCCTGCTGCCGTTGGTCATTTAAATGGTTACAAAAAAAACATAACTATATTGTATTTAGGTGTTATTTATTTGTGGTATGATTATGATACTGACACTATTTATTGTTGTTCTGTTGATGTTGTATATTTGTTGTGTGGAAACTGACAGCTATACAACAAATTACACCTCTGGGATAAAAAAAAAAATTCCATGATCCTTGATAATGTTAAATATTCTTTAAGAAAGATATTTGTTTAAAGCAGAAACATCCTGAGTATATTTGCAGAGTCTTATCGGTACAAAATCAACATAGAAGAGGTCTATATTATTCCAGCCCAAGAATTCATGATATCAGCCACCAAATTTATAATCTGTGAATTTTTCCACAATTAAAAACGGTAACTACTTCAAAACTCCCATATCTGTTGGGCCCTGTAAGTACAAGCAGCACTTGATATTTAGTTGCTGAAGTAAAGTTCTGCTGTCAGTCCCAGTTTAATAAACAATAAACCTGTAACAGGCTTTACAGAACGAAAATCCGTTGTTCTGTTAAAAAGCAATTGAGGTGACGGGGCCTCGTGGTCATTGACCCCAGATCAACCTGGCCATCCTGAGCAGTTTTGTCAATAAGCCACAAAAAGAAAAAAAGAGTCCAACAGTGTCACAGTTAGAAAATGGCAACACAGTCACAGGACATGTGGCACCAGTGGAAACAAAAAGAGAAACTCAGCAGTGGCTACCTGTTAATCAATCAAATAAGTTGGTATTTGGAATGATGTTAATGAGCTCAGTTAGGGTTAATAACATTGTCACATGAGCTGTATTTGCACATTTAATCTGATTAGGACTGACCTCTGTAGTTAAGATAATTATATTAATATTGAGAACGACAATCACTCCAATAAATGATTGCATGATTATTATTGTTATATTAAGTTGTAAAACCAGTAAACTATCCAGAAAGCGACCAAACATTCATCAATGTCAAGGTCAAAGACACCTGAGATCCAAAATTGACGACACCTTAAGTACAGCCTGCAGTTATTTGCAGCCACTGCAAAAGCCTGTACAGGTGAACGGCCTCGTCAATACTGACCCTGTTTAACTTCACGCTGAGGCTGTCTGACACCAGGCCAAGGAGTGCAAGTTCATGCCTGAGCAGGGGCCTCATCTCCGTATCTGCTGATGAGCAGAGTAGAAGATGAAATCTAATTCTTGGCTTTCATTTTGCTCTCCGGCTCCCCTGACGGTAATATAAGTGCTAATGTGAGAGAGTTACAATATTACTGATCACAGGAAGACATTTTAGCACCCTCTTGTGAGTGATAAAAAGTAAAATGCAACAAAAAAGGAGCTGCAGGTATAAATATGGATGTTTTTATCTGTATGGCAGAATTTATGTTTCAGCTCAGCCTGTGCAGCTTCTTAGGTTGTATCATCTAAAGTGTTTCAGATATATCTACTTTTATTTCTATTCATACATATCTCTATTAAATACTTGTTGCATTTGTATTTTATATTGTCGGTATATTTAGTATAGCACTTTTTTCCATTCTTTTTTTTTTTTAACATACCTACTTTTCCCCCCGGGGATCAATAAAGAATTTCTAACTCTAAATCTGATTCTGGTCACAGCTGCAGGACACTTTTGTGTCTTCATAACAAAAAGGCCAACATTAAGGCGTTATATCCACTTGCTGCGACAGTGAATAATGAGGAAAGGCTTTTGCACATTTTCAGAATTGAGAATCAAAAACGCACAAATACAAACATATGCAGTGTCAGTTCATAGACCGCATGCATCCATCTCAGTTTCAAGTAAAATACCTGCAAGTTTTTCCTCAAGGCCTCAAAAGAGTCTGAAAGAATCCACTGGTGATGTCTAGGGCTGCCCCCTCTCAGTTAATAAGTAAATTAATTGCTTTGCTATAAGTTGACTAAGATTTCTTCAGTCAATTAATCACTTTTTATACGGATCGACTGAATGACTTTTCTAGAAATTGACAACATATCTGTAAACACAAGATGTAAAGCGGTCCATTTCATGATTCTTTAAGTTAAGCAGTGGTTAAAGCAGTGTAGGCTTTTCTATATATATTATTGCCAAATTAACTGTAAAAGTGACCTTTGAAGTTGCACTCTGTTCTCTCTATCGGCATGTTTTAGCAGCAAACAGAAGCACAAGTTACATGTTTCTGTTTTTTCAGGCTGTTTCTATTACCATATATATATATATATATATATATATATATATATATATATATATATATGAAGAAAGATAACATTTACAAATTTTAAAATTCAAATAAAAGAAAACAAAGTCGTGAATGAGTTGAAATAATAATATAAAATGAATCTTCTCTTTCTTTTTTGCAGCTCATATCCTGTTCTCTTGAACGTACCGTTTGATGTGCACCTCTAAGGCAACGCCTGTTTCCAGGTCCAGGGGCTGGTGCTCGATGCGAACGATAGTGTCTATGAAGGTGACTTTAATACGACGGAGGACTGCAAACACATAACAGAAGAGAGAAATGTTATATATATATTCACACTGATACTGTCAGGGCGCACATTATCACTGTGAGGTTCACACAACTCTGTCTCACCCGTCTCAATGGTTTGTGCAAACATCTCGAGCCCCTCCAGCTGAGCAGGTGGCTCCTCTGACGCCTCTGGGGGGTCCTTCAGGCACTCCTGGGCCAGCTGCATGCTGGAAGTCATGCTGGATGACCAGCCCTGGGAGTCCCAACCCCCACCTGAGTGCAAACAAAACCACAGGGGGTTATGTGATTTTCAGCGCTTTGACAGAGACGTAGTGACATGAGTGCACTTTATACATTCAGTGCAAGCATTAGTAAACTCCTGAGTTTGTGACATAAACTGAACACTTCAGACATGGAGAGCTGAGCTTTCTGTAGACAAGTCAGGAGCTGAGAGAATCAGCTGATTAATCGATTGTCAGGGAATTAATCGATTGTTAAAATAGTTGACGATTTATTGTCTCAGTCTTATTTTAAGCAAAAAAAATGCTAAGATTCTAAATTTATAAATGTGAAAATTTGCTGATTTACCAGTTACTTTAACTATTTTGGAATGTGCTCTAGCCAAACAACTGATTTGATTCTGACAGCTCACTGTTTAGAAAATATAATGAGCCTCTTTAAAAAATATATTTTCTGACATTTTATTTAAACAAAAAAGAGAAAGAAGAATCTATAAATTAAAGGCACAATGGGTAGGATTTGTCAGTTATGGTTTGTAAACACAGTATTCAAAGTTGGCCTCTCCTCTCTGGCTAAACGATGGCAAAAGTGATCGCCCTGTGACTGCGGTGCTCGCCATCGAAGGAAAGCCAACCACAGATTCACTCGTTTTGGATCTAGCTTTGCTTGCTGTTTCACCTCACTTTTTAGGTATCAGATTTGAAAAAAAAAGTTCAAACCAATCTTTGAAGCGAAAGGCAAAGCTCCACATTTGTGGACAATAAAGATTATTAATATAGTATAGCTTCCTCTGGGACACATGCCTACAGTCTGGCACCTGGTCACTATGCTTTAATAGAGTCCAGCCCTCACAGTCACACCCAGAGCCCAAAGGGTGAAGCCCAGAAATATCTGGAGCACAGCAAAATGAAAAGAAAATGCAGGCAGAGGACATGGTCTCTGCAGATACAGACAAATATATGTATCTTTGTCTGTATCTGTGCTAGTGGGTCATAAGTGATGATTGAGAGGAATCACTCTTGTATGAGTCTATTCAGTGTACCTTTAATAAAAAATAATCAGCAGATTAAATGATTAGTTGCAGCCCACAACCAGTGGTTGGATCAAAGGAGCATATAAAGATCTAACTTGTAGTCAAATCATCCAGGCTGCATTCTCACATTTTTAATAATGCATTTAAATTACTCCAAACGGACACTTAGCTATCACCTGCTTATGTGCATAAAAACAGCTCTACATCTGGAATAGTTTGGGGAAAATTGTATGAAAAACAGGGACAAATAAGTCTTTACAATACTCATAATTTTGGATCACACTTGACAAACTGAGACGGTATGTGTTGAACTGATAAAACCTGTAAGATCCCCTCACTCAGCCTGTGGTTGACTCAGGCATGGTCAGGAAAAGTTGCTACTCACTGGTCCGGTACTTGGGTCGACATGTTATCTGAAGACCAGAAACTTCTAAGGTGCAGTGGTCAGTCAGGAGAGCTTGCCAGGGGATGGTCACAGCTATGCTGCTCACAAAGCCATCCACTATCTCCAGAGGGGCCCCGAGAGACTCCAGAAGCTCGTTGACCGCCTGCAGAGGAGTGGAAGGAGTCAGTAAGAAAAGGAAAAGTGAAAGAAATGCGAATAACTAGTTTCACACTGTTTCATCACTCTGGTTGTAAACTTATAAAGCAAAGGAAGTTCAGCCAACATGGCAAGGAGGGGAATATATCTATTCTGAACGTTCAGACACTAATGAGAGGTGCAGTTAATCTGGGGAGCTGGTGATGTGTTTCTAATAACTGCATCTCCTCGAAGAAATGCGAGCTAGGCAGAGAGCATGACGTTGGAGATTGTTGTTGAACTCGAGAGCAGTTGCGAAACAGCCAAGGGTGCACGAGCCCGACAAAAACACACGATGCCTGCCGCTGTGGGGAGAAGTTGACAGCCCAAATAACTCACCCAGACATCGAGGTTTATTTCCTTTATGACACCGCTGCCGTTGTACAGGTCCAAGCCCAGCTGGTCCAGGCTCAGTCGCTCCTGCAGAAAGTGACCGAGGTAGTGCTGTAAGAGGTACCGACAGGCCCGCTTCTTGATTGAGCCTGACCAGGGGAAAAGCCAGCGAGACATAGGGCCAGAGAGAGCGGGGAGAGGGAGCGAAGAGGTGGCGGAGGAGAACGAGTGCGACTACAGTCCTCTGGCAACTGCATAACAGACTAACACAAAGTGTGCAAAAACAAGGAATGAGCCACAGCTAGCTACTGGGGGCTAAGGAAGGGGCAGACCGTAACTCTAGTTCTCCCCTAAGCTTCACACAAAAACTCGAAAATCCTTTGGGTCAGGACGACCAGGCTCCCCCGTTACTTAATGAGACGTTACTCCAACTGTCCGTAGCTGTCTCGGCTCATATTTTAGTTGCGTTTGTGTCGAATTGGAGCTGCAGGTCCCGTTTGTGCGTATCTCTTGTTCCAGGGTTGTTTATTGTTATCATACGCCAACTGATGGTATGGTGAACGTACCTGCGTAACGCGTCACAGTGACGAAAGGCTGAACCCGGAAAAGGAAAACATGACGCCACCCAGGCGCCATCTTTGTAAGGTAATGTTTTTTTGCACCACAATAAAAGACCCAAGGAATAAGAAAGTAATTATAACCAACTGTTTTGGATATTTTTTTATTGACCGATCATACATTGTTTCTTTCCATATTTTCTCCTTTTTTATTTTAACCTATAATTTTGTAATTGAATGTACTTATAAAGCCCTAGTATAAGCAGTTGTGTGTTTATACTGTTCATGTACGTGTTTTCTACTATAAAATAATTTGAAATACTTGGTCAGTAGTTGTGTCATTTGAAAATTATTTGAAAATCTTTTTTCAAGCCTTAAAAAAAGTGCCCTAAGATTCCAAATAAATAGCTATATATTGATGAATCCCCTTAAGTAAATACTTTTAACTTTACTTTCTCTTGTTGTTCAAGTATGCTGCTTCGATTATTATATTTGTTTAAAAAAATATATAAACAGTTGTGAAGAAATATGACTTGTGCCATCACTTCAGCTCAATATGACTTTTTTTGTCAGTTTACCACTAGCTGCAAATCTGTGAAATTTAACTCCGCAATGGTACTGTATGTCACTTTGTCTTTGGGATAAAAAGTTTCATGTAATAACCGCATTCTTACACTCAAATGTATTTGCTTACTAACCCTTTTTCAGGACCTGCCAGTGTTCCTCAGCTGTCTTTGCTCAGTTGTCATAACAAGCGTCTAACTTCATATATTGATGTAGATGAGAAGTAGTTAAAACCTTGTAATTGGATATTTCTCCATGTGAAACTGGCATTTCTAAAATCAGAGGCTCAAGTGAAATGTAACATTTGCGTAACAAAATATTTTTATTGTTAAACATAATACAACAAATCAGCATGAACACAAGTTAAACCACTGACCATGTGTTTATTCCTATGAAAACGTAGTGACTTCTAACCAAAAACTGAGGTTACAATGACATTTGGCTATTAAAATGAAATAGTAAACGTGATGTACTTATTTGTAATAGTCAAAAAAAAGGATAAAAGAAAAGCCATAAATAAAATTACTGCAGATTTTATTTGACAGATGTTCAACTTTTCATTTTATGAACGCAACGTCTGGGATCTTGCCATCCGTCTGAAAAGAAAGGAAAAAGCATTTTAGGGTATTGCTATCAAACTGACAACACCTTTATGGAAATATAGGAAGATTAAATATGAACTATTCCGTTACCTTTAACTGAGTAAAAATCTGTGCCGCTCTGTTGAAATCCCACTCATTGTCTTGCAGACACCTGCAACAGAGAAAACATTTAGATATCTCTAAATTAAAAAGGAAAAAAAATAATGCAGTGGAACACCAAAACCACAAGCACAAAAGAATACTTACTTTTGGGACCATTCAAGGTTCATGCCAGACTTCAATGAGAAGGCTGTGAGCATCTCTTGCTGCTGTGCAGTGAGGGTGGGGACGGGGCTGGAAGATGGAGTCGGGGCGGGGGCAACAAAGGCTCGGCGGATCTCCTCTGTTGTGGCCATCCGGATAAAAAGCTGGTCGTTGACGATGCACAAACTGTAGCACAGGAGGAGAAAATAAGAAATCTCATGGTGGTGAAGTACAGTGTAGAGCTCCTTTCAAAAAATCCACTACTTTAATTAGCTACCAAGCCTGCAAACTGATGTTATCTGTTCACAAGTGCAAGCTGTGGCAATCAAAAAAATAAGCCATTAGCCACCGTTCAGTTCTTAGCTCGTTCATTTTCTAGAAGACACAAAATTATCTTGACTAATTTAGTAGTTAGACCCTTCCTCTAGGAAAATGTGAAGAACAGGAAGATGATATGAGCCCCTTGGAGCTCACTAAACATACCCAGAATTCCCTGCTGGGACTGTGACGAAGACTCGGGAGAAAGCCATGGTGGACTCCCGGGATTTACCATCAACCGCAACTGAACAACAAACATGACACTCATTAGCAACTACATCAAAATCTTTACAGTGGACGAGAACAAAACATTAAAGCATGATCAAACACCTCACCTTCTTTGAAGACGCCGCTCACCGTGAATGATAGTAGCGTGTTCTGTAGATGGAAAACAGTTTTTGCAAAATTAAATCAAATAAATGGTTCACAGTGAGAGGAAAAAGGCTAATGACAAGTGCTGGCTAAAAAGCAAAAACCAAACCAAACTCACTGTGTATGTGTTTACATCAACGGTGAATGAGGCGATGTCGTGTTGAGTTTTAGGCAGCTCGTTGAGGAAAGCAACCACGTTCAGTCGTGTGTGCTTCAGAAGTCGAAATCGTATCGCTACAGAAAGGCAAGATTCAAAAAGAGTAACATCAGTGTGTCAGTTTCAACGATTCAGACACTTTGACAGGCCAACAGCTCAATAGGTAAACTCACTGGAGTCTTTGAGCCTCTTCAGGTTCCGAGTGTCTTTGTGATACTCTCCCAGACTGCTTCTAAAACCAGAGAGGGACAGATGGCCTCAACGTGAATACAGCGAATATCCAGACCGGAGTGGAATCAGGGAATAAAGCAGCCAATGGAAAACTAAAGTCTTTGAAACAAACCACCAAATCTAATTCTAACTTGCAGAGACAATGAAAAACTGTACATCCCATTCATCAATGTGTAATTAAGTGTTGTTACATATTTACAGGTGTGTGTGATATTACCTGGAAGGGTTCTGGGTGGAGTAAGGCGTTGTGAGGGATAGCGATGCTCCATCATGGTAAGCATCCAAAAGTGGCTGCCTGTCACCGGAGTCGTATATACTGTAGTACCTGCAACACAGTCACATGTCATTTAACTTGTGATGCAATTTGCACCACAAATCTTTTTCTGTCACTGAAGTTGTTTTAAAAGCAGAACTGGTGAATCCGTCGCTAGATGGGTCACATTACTAGTGCGTTCAAACAGACATGCTCAGCTGACTGTTGTGACATGGAGAAAAGGAAAAACTTACTGTTGCAAGAACCGAAGGATGAGGACCTTGATTTCATCAGAGCCAAAACAGCTTCCCTGGATTTCAAAATGGGGATAAAATGTGTCAGGTACAGAAAGGAGAAAAAAATCGTTTTGAGACTTTTGATCTTAAGGAGGACAATGCAGCTTAAACTTCTTAAATTAATTACTAAAGAATAACACCTTGAAGAGGGTTTACTGAATTTCATGTAGCCCAGAATAAAAAAAATCCGTATCAGTTTGTGTAACAATAATGAATCACAGGAGATAAATCTAGTGACCTTGCAGGGAGGGATAGTGGTGGGTGTTTCCACATCAAATCCAATGGGCGGGGGGAGGTCATTCCCATCCTAAAAAGACACCAAACATGAAGACACGAGAGAAAAATTAGCATTGTCAAACTTTTAACTATGTGAGTGGTAACTTGCTGAGCTGAATCAGACAGATCCTTATGAATCTGTGATCAAAGTAGTTGCTGTATTACAATTTTAAGTCTTCACAATAGCACATAATAGGATGGAGGACGATTGCAGATAGATGAAGTGAGGAGATGAATGTGTGGACTTACCAGTTTCAGAAGCCGTGGAAACCTCTGCCGCACAGCACTGGCACAAAGCAAAAACCAAGAGCAGGAAAGTTATCATCACGAAACTACACCACAAACAGATCATTCATGCTCTACATTGTAGATAGCACTGTCAGTCACACCTGCTGACTCATTTAATGTTATTTTTCAGCCTTTCAGATTGGGTAATCGTGCTCTGATAGGCTGTAAGAATGAGACAATACAGCCATGTATAGATGCATGAAAATGGAGTATAACTACTGCCACAAGGGATTGAGTCTTTTTTTATTACAAGTTAATCCAGGAATTGACTATCATTCATGTCCTCATCCTCCTCCAGTTTCATGCTGTGCCCTTTCACACCTCCCTCCCCAAAGAGTACTTACCAGCAGGTATACTCACCCTCTCCCCCAATATGGAGATATACACAGATCTGACATGGGGAAGCAATATAAGCACACTTTTCTAACACATACATAAACATGCACGGAATCACGATCTACCAGACTGCGCTGAAACCAGCAAACAAATCCATTTTGAATTAGCGTAATATAGATGTTATGCACTGCTGGGAGAGAGGTGGTTACCTCGGTGTCCCACCCCCAAATCCTGGCCAAGATGCTGGGAAACAGATGAGTCTATGTCACAACACAACAAAAACAGGGTCTGGGGAAAAAAATGTAAAGTAAAATTCAAACAAACACTCGCACAAACAAACTATCCATCATGTGAGTGAGTTTGTCGGTGTCTGTGCCCATGATTATCAGCAAAGAAAAAAAAACCTGAGAACAGAGCAGAACAAAAAGGACAGCTGGCCTCAGGGTGAGCTGGACACAGCAGTCCCACCACTCATCCTATTACCTTCTCAAGCTGCACAAGCATAGCAGTTATCAGTTATCTACATCACTGATGCCTATACGAGGTACATAGCCACCATCAATTATGAAGAGATGGGTCTTTATGCACTAGCAGCAACTAGAGTTCAATCGGTAAGCTTTTTATTTTCAACCTTAATTTGGACCCAAGTCTCTAGTTACAGAGGTACTGGGAGGTCATCAAGCATCGGACAAGTGTGAGAATTCTCCACTCCGCTCTGTCTGCTTTTATTTGAGCATTTTTTGTACTGGTCACAGTCATCATAAACTGGAAGAGGAAGTGTTTATGTTTTTTCATTTGGCCCATTTCAGGCAAAACTGGAGTTCAATTTCCAGTTCAGAACACATTTCCATCAGAAGTTAATTAAGGGCATTTGCCAAACTCTCCACTTAATTCACTCAACGGCAGAAGCCTGTTTTTAGGCCAAAGAAAACCAACTTAGTGGAGGAGACTGCTTTCTCTCTTTGGCCCATCACTGGTCATTGATAATGACACGTAGCCCTCCGCCTCAGCCCAACAGCTTCTCTGTCGAGCCCCATCTTCTCAGTTTCTTCTTGTCACGTTCTCAGTGAGTCAAAGCCCACGGGGGGGGTTGAGGCCGAGTAATCGTGACTGTGCCTGCCTTAGGTTGTCCCGGGGTTTCGAGGTGGGATCTTACCCGTCATCGGCTATCCAGCCTTCCATACTCGCCTCATACAGGGGGCCGAATGGGCAAGGGTGTTACGAGGGGAGGGGAAATCACTGGCTGTGGATTTTCGTTGCATCATCCAAACATTTGTCAAGACAGCTGTTGATTGCCCTCTCTCCAATAAACAACCTACACCATTTTGCAGTACTGCTCAAAGGATTGTTGGAGACTTTTTTTTTTTTAAAGCAGTTAACAGTTGTGTTTAAGGGTTGTCAAGCTGAATGTCTTTGTTGCGTTTCTTCTCAGAAAAAGCAGTGAAATTGTGTTTTACAGTAGTTTATGGTCTGTCTAACCAGGATGTCAGCAGGGGAGTGCTGTGTACAGCGTCACCGAGAACCATAAAATAGACCAAAGCTTGAAAGGATGTCCCACAGAGATGCTGACTAACTGGCAGAGAGAAAAGATGGCTGTTCAGGTTTAAGCTGAAAGGTAAAAAAATTTTAAAGTGCATTGTGGTTCGATGTCCTCTTTGCAACTTGTGGATTTAAGAAATGAAGAAATGTTTAGTTTGCAGTGTGAGAAGGAAATGTTAAATCATCAAGTGGAAAGAAACATGTAAAAATGGCCAAAAAGAAAATGTATGAGTGTTTTTCTCCACACGTACACACAAACACAGGGAGTTTATGGTGAAGGTCAGCTGGCTCTGCTTGATCCAAACGATTCCCCTCGACTGCTGGTGAAATGGTTTCAGTTATTGTACAGGCATCTTACACACACATACAAAGGCTTGGCTTGATCTTCTTTCATGGCTGCATTATCGTCAAACAGGAAAGAGTCCCGGACACCCCTACCCACACCAAACAGTCACAACACCGTCTCGTTCATAAAATCTTCTCCCCTCATCCCCCAAAATCGCTGACTGACCTGATGTATGAGGCTTGATCCTTGAAGAGGTCACACAGCGGGTTTCTGTTCAGCCACAGCTCCACCAGCTTCAGGCCTTTCACCTTGTCCAGCTCCCGGTCTGACTTCAGCTGGATGAGCACACAAACAGAACAAGACGATGTGAGCAGGGGATTTAAAAACAAATGAGGATAGGAACCCAAATTCTCAAGGGTCTGTTTATTTTTGGCTTAATCAAACGAGATGCTAGTTTCACCTCATTGTGGGAAAGGTTGAGGGTCTTCAGATTCGGCGCCTTGGTAACCAAATCAGTGAGTTCGTCCAGTTTGTGAATACGGTTGTTACTCATGTTCAAACCGGTCAGCTGTCAAGAGACAGAAAGACGTGTAAGCTCATTTAGTTTAACAAATCACCAAAATTAAAAAGCAGCTGCGCCAAATTAGGACAACAGAATATTGCTTTGGAGCTCATTTTCAGCAAACAATATTAACAACATCTGCCGTATTAATTTCACCTCTGGAATGTTTTCTTCAATGATCTTCATGACAGCTTCCATGCTGGACTTCCTGTTCAAGATGACTTCAATGTTCTGGGACACCAGGTCTGTCGCATGAAATAAAATTAGCCATTAAAATACTAAACAAAATCCCCAGATTGTCTGCATCATCTATTGCATGCTAAATGCAAAACAACACCATAGTGGCCATTTACTAGATCCCTGTTTAGCACAGGTTATTAAAGAAAAAATCTTGTATAATTCGATGGTTTAGCAGGAATTCTACAAACACAACCAGATTATAATTTGTGACAAAAAGTCTGGGACGGATTGCCAGATTCTGGTTTAATTAGTGCTAAGAGAGAGTTTAGTTACCTGGGTCTGTTCGGATGTTGTTCAAGTCCAGTGCTTGCTGGGAGCCATCGAAACGTTTTGCCATGCATTGCTGTGAAAGATAAACAGCCAACATTAAAAAAATCTGCATATTTCTCTAACACTAATCTACATTTTGATCCATACTCCTTACAAGACTAATACATCTTTAACCAAGGTATCTGTGAGACTTTAACAGTCAGCTTAAAATATAATTTACGTGTCTGCCCTGTTCAGACTCTTAGGATAGTTTCTCTTCTTCTAGCTCACCCTTAGGTGCTCCAAATGTTCAGGCTTCAGGTCAGAGAGGAGGAAGGATGGTGGACCGCTGGGGTTGACGTGCACTTCCACCTTGAAGAAACAAACATCACATAGTATAAGAGAGATTCATAAATAAAGTATTGTCTACCATTTTTAACAGTGTTGGATGTTGCCATGACCTGATGATACATATGAGAAGACTGATCAATTTAAGCGAAGCTATCTCCTTGAAAGACTTTATGTTTTGGATGTCCATTATTAACTCAACATACCTTATAACCATCTGTGTCTGTGATCTTGTGCGAACATTTGTGCAAAGCAGTGGCAGCATTGGAATCATCAATATAGAAGTGGGCCCTATTATGGTCAACATGGTACTGGACAGACGGGGGGAGAAACAGACATAATGAAAATTAATTTACACACAGTTGCCATTAAAAGTCTGTGATTTAATAAGTAGTAATCATATGAAAGTGTGGGCCTCACCTGTACAGGTGCGTAGGTAGCTGTACAGATGTTCTGAAGAGCCTGCAATAACCATTTTTTGTCGTATTTTCTTCCATGTGGTATCTGTAAAACAGAACAACACAAATTAGGATCTTCTTTAACAGGTTACGGGGTACAAGCCTATATGTTCTGTGGCAACTATTATTATACTCACCGTGACTTTGTACCAGCCTGACCGGCTTTTTGGACCTCCTCCATTGCCGCCTCCACCTCTGTCTCCTCTAAAGCCGCCTCCTCTACCACCTCCTCCCCCTTTGCCTTGTCGCCTGTCTCTGCCAAAGCGCCCATCTGGCCCTTTCCGACCCCTTCCATATGGGTTGCTGAAGACAAAACAAGGCCATATATTAGAAATAATCCTTCTATACCCAGTGTCTACTGTATGAAAAACAACTGTTATATTCAGTGTTTTCCCCCTACTCTTAAAGCTTAAACATTTTTGATCTACTTCCTACGCCCACCTTATAACATAAAAGCAAAGCCATCTCCTCATCTCATCTACCTTTCATGCTGCATGCACGCCACGAACTGCCACTGAAATTGATGTGTATCACACCATACTAAACCAAAACCAAACAAAGTAAACTTCTCTCAGAAACATTTTCATAATGCACTATTAGTGGAGGAAAATACTGCAGTGTACTTTTGGTAAATGCACACACTTGATCCCTAAAAAGTTGAACAGTCTTTCAAATGCATGTGCAGCACACGAATCATCAGTAAGTTCAAACAAAACAGCATCAAGATAAAAGGAGTAGAATAGACAAACAAAGCTACAAAACTGAGCTGATTTTACTTTCACAGTTTCACTTATGTTTTTCCCCCCCAGAGGTACTATTTGAGCGGGCAAACTGTGGGTTTCATAACTTGAAAGCAGCCCAGGGTGCTAAAAGTAAAAGGGCTGTATTTTTCCACTTTCTCTTCCTGTGACAGACAGCTTAGGATGTCCCAAAGCAGTTGAAACAGAGCCACATGAAAGAATTGAGGTTTTGCTGTCCGTGTGTGATACTTTCCATAAAGAGCATCAAGAGCCATATATTACAAAGAAAACATACAAAGTTTGTATTTTGCTTTTAATGTATTATTCTGTCCTACTCTTTACAGACTTCTCCAGGCCCTCAATGATGACAGTTACCGACAATGTTTTACTGAACACATAATGTGTCAGTCACTTAGCCACACTTACTATCTTTGCTGGGAGCTGTTGTCCTGAGAGCTGTCACTCATAGTTACATCGACATCAGTATCATCAAGCCTAGACCGTGGCCCAGGACCTCCGAAGCCTCCAGAGTGGTTTCCCCGCTGGCCTCTGCGGAACCTGTCATTATATTGACCCTTGTGGGAGCCTCTGATTTTACGGTTGCGAGACTGCTGTGGTGCCGTTCTATCGTCATGCTCTGCAAAAGAGAACAGCACAGAAGTTAGTCGGTTTACTCTTATTTATTACACCACAAACATACACAATAGAGGTGTAGCAATTTCAATTCTAAATAGAAAATTGATACATTTTTGCTTTAAGTGTCAATTATCAAACACAAAAGCAGCATCAGGGAACATAATTTGACCATAGGACTTTAATATCACACTCGGTAACATTAAATCTATCTTTTTTTAAATAATTTGAAAACGTGATTGACAATCATCAAGCCATGAAACCAATGACCTGTTGATCTTTACAAATCACTTGTTAATACAATGGCATAGCCATCAGTGCTGAAAAAAAAAAAGTTAAATCACAAATGTATTTTAATCAACTTTAAAATTCATTGTGGATTTGTTGGATATGACCGTAAATCATATTAAATAATGCAATATGAGACAGTGAATTTGTGGAGATACAATTTTTCTTATTGCTGGCCCTGTAACAATTTAAAACCTGAAAAAATAACTTCCACATCTTATATAAGTAATGCCACTAAAAAGAATCTTGCCTTGCCTTATTGACCTCTGCAGTAACTGAATTAAATTCTCTTTTAAGACTACAACCAATTCTCTGGTACTAATAATAACCAATGTAATACTGTACTGTAATAAAAACCAATATGTAACATAAATAATCAGTAGTAATAAAGCACTGGGCAAATACTTCTATAATGTAACATGATGAGATCTCCTGAGGGGCCAAGCTATAATTTTACCTCTATTGACCATGCAACCAGAGTTCCTGACCTCTCTCCTCACCATAGAGTCCCCTCGGTCTGAAGAAAAACGGTAAAGCAGCACACAGGATGTGAGGTGAAAGCTGAAGTGAGCAGGCTGTCTTACCGTTGTAGTAATGACCGCCGTCCGCCATATTCCTGGAATGGTGTTAGATGAAAAACACACAGCCCTGGGTGGAAAATTGGGACAAACAAGCAGCACTTCCGTTTCTCTCTTTCACCAAACACACACGCGAGGCTGTGGAAGAAGTCCCAACATCCCAAGTATGTTGTTGGGAGAAAAACACAAAGGCGAGCACGCCGTGCAGAGTGCTCTTTAACTACCGTAGCGTTAGCTGGTGGCTAGGCTAGGCTAGGCTAGCTTCTTCTACTGCGCGTTGAAGGCGACACAAAGGAAATACAACCTTTTACACAGTTTCCCTTCCGGGGCAAGAAAATGGCGCGGATAAATTAAACTAAAAACTTTTGAATCCCTGACGAAAACATGTAAAAACAATTTTTTTTAAAAACCCTTCAAGCACGGGCGTCGTGTTTTGGTGGGGGACACAGGGGACATACCCCTGGCACTTCTTCAAAAGGCTGTTTTTGTCCGCTCAGGCTGAAGCCTGTTTCCCTTCGTTTAGTCCCGCCCACAAGCTCCTGATTGGCTCTGCCGTTCCTTGTGTGATTGGCCGTCGCCGCTGTCACTCCATCAGGTTGTCAACAGCGACAGGTCTTTCACACCGGTCTTCATTAAGAACCCCTCTTCAATTTGGAACTTCATACCAAACTTTTTTTTCTCTGAATTAGGAGGCCATAATTTCCTTTTATTTTGTAATTACAATATTGAAAAAATCCCCTTAAAATTATCCAACTTTCACAAACAGATGCTTCTTTCCTGGTCATTAATCTACAAACATAATTTTTCCCTGCATAGATACTACATATGGAACAATAAAGACATTATATATAGGTTTATATATATATTAGTTTATTCACAATATAGTCTTAGTTCATCAGTTATTTACCTTAAACGGGTCATTGCTTACATATCAAGAATTTATCATAAAATATAGAATCCCAATTCCTATTAGTGGATTTAATATTGTCATAAATGCAATCCCTCTCGGTGTAATTATGTTGTTTAAAAGTACATTAATACAAAATCCATCATTATTGCCCTTTGATCCAACCAAACTTGAAATCGGCCAAATTTGTTTCTCCTCTACACGTAATAGTAACCGTAATATGCGCTCTATATTTCAGGAAGAAGTCGTATCAACTCCATATGTAACAACCTATTGGAATAACCTTAACTAGAAAAAGATCTGGGGCCTCATGTATCAACGCTGTGTACGCACACGCCACATGTATGAAAAGTAAACTTGCCATGAGAATGTGCGGACCGCTCCGCAACCTTTCGAGGTGCCGTGAGAATGTGTGGTGGCACCGCAAACTTTTGTTTGGCAGAAACTAGTGTCTTTTATGCTCTATTTAAAACGTGTTTCATGTCTAAACTCATACTACACACAACTGACATTATTTTTATAGTTCATAGCTCTCGGAAAATGGAGGGAAAATGTTGTTTTCCACCATCAATAACCCATTATAAATATGAGGGGATAGATGATTTTTTTTCATCTATTATCATATTTTAGACTTCACATGCGTACTGCTGCTTACTTGTGCAATGATAGTATGCTGAAGTCTATATGTTTTGATGTTAAGATTGTATATTTTCTTATGTCTATATATTCTGCTATTTCTACTATTTTATATATACCGAATTTCCCTCTGGAGATCAATAAAGCTCTTGTGATTCTGATTATGGAGCGCACACATTTTTCACAGATACACAGGTTTTGATCCGGCTGCGTTAACAACCTTGTTGCTGATCCCAGACTTGAGGCACCAAATAGCTAATTTTCCTGCCTCCACCACAGAGATCACCACGTCCACCTTGCGCGCAGTGGCAGTAAGTTGATTTGCCGTTGTTTTGTCGATAATCAGCGGGCATGCCGGCGATTTATAGTCATTTGCATGTCATCTGCGTATTCATTTTCGGGAGGGGCCGGGGCGTGGTTGGTGGCTCGTGCATGTGCGCTCAGTTCCAGCTGGTTGGGATGTATCAAGGAAAGGTGCGCTGAACCTGGCGTAAGCACAGTTTGATACATGAGGAGGTGAGTTTGTACTTTTCTAGTTTTGGGAGTACGCCATCTTTCAGCATGAAAGCTACGCACTCTTTGATACACGAGGCCCCTGGAATTTACCTGCTAGATATATAATCAATAAGGTTAAAGAAGTATCTTTTAAGATAATTCACAGAATTTACCCATTTCAAGTTTTTTTTACAACGATTTAAGAATGACAGACTTAAACTGCTCTTTCTGTAAAGGAGACCCTGAAGATGTTTTTCATTTATTTTGGTCTTGCCCTTTCTCAACTAAATTATGGGAAGACATTTCTAACCTGATTTCTTTTTTGTCAAATCAATCTCATTTTCATCTGTATATAATTTAGCATTCTAGTGATATAGTCATATTTATTGTCATTTGCTAATCAAAGATGTCACTTATTTAACCAAGTATGGCGATTTATACACAAAAAAATAAAAATAGGAAAAAGTAATGGATATTAAAATATCTATAATGTATCTATTTAATAAAAAAACACTTTAAAAAACATTTATCTTATTCGGTACATTCCATATCCATATCAAACTCTGCATATCTCTCACATTAAAAAATAAATAAATTAGGGAATAACATAAACAACAAAGGAGTATTAGGGCCACATTCAGAAAAAAAAACAATTACGAGATTAAAGTCGTAAATATAGAATTACGAGAATAAACTCGAAAATATTTAATTAATTACGAGAAAAAAGTCGTAAAAAATTTAATTAATTACGAGAATAAAGTCGTAAGTATTTAATTACGAGAATAAACTTGAAAATATTGAATTACGAGAATAAACTCGCAAAATTTTTTATTAATTACGAGAATAAACTCGAAAATATTTAATTAATTATGAGAACAAACTCGAAAATATTTAATTAATTATGAGAACAAACTCGAAAATATTTAATTAATTACGATAAAAAACTCGTAAATATTTAATTAATAGTACTCCGTTGTACATTTAGTCTCCTAGTAGTAAAACTATTTATTACTACTTTTTATTACTCAAAGTTCCATAGCATAATGAAAATATACATGCGCATATATAATTTATCTTATTACATGACTAATTCAAAAGTATGTATGATTACATACCTAATACTTTTTTCACTTGCTTTTACTTTTTCCAACTTCAACCATGAGATAATAAAATTAGGGGAATATGGCCGCTCATTAACGCAGCACAGCACCAAGGTGCAGCGTCCATAGTAACGGAGCTTAGTTTATTTTCAAATATTTGACATATTATCCCTATCAGACTTATTCCGGTTGAAGTGAATTTTAAGAATCACAACTACTGCATTTAAAAGCCCCCAGAAAAACTGAACTGTAGCTGTGAACTTGGATGTAATCGTGCAGAAAACTCACCATCATTTAAAACACGAGTCACCACCAGGTTGTGGTAGCTTCCCTGAGGCGCACGATGCATCCTGAGAAACTCTTCTCTTGCAGCCTTTAGGAACTGTCAGAATGGAACATTTCTCGTTAGTAAAAGCATTAAAATGTTTAAGTTCGATTTTGGTCTTCAATCTGAATTAATTTATATGGTTTGTGCAAATTTACCTCAGACGTGTGAGCGAGTTTAGCTAGCTGTCAGTGTTAGCACGGCATCCAGCTGCGCATCACGTGGCACTCAGAGTCACGATTTAACCAAAAATTACCGATTAATTTCGTTCACCGTGGTATTATTTCCCGTGATTATATGATCGGAAACAAATACCCCCTTGCCTACTGTCTGCAGTCCCCGCTGGTGTCCGTCACAGTCAGACTGTCCCGGTCAGACTGTCCCGTCCACGTCCCTGCAGCTCGAACTACAGTATGGCGCCACCTGGTGGACCTGACTGGAACCGGCATGAGGCGTTCACTGGAGCTGGTAAAACCCGTATTTTATATTTGATAAAATATAGCTGTAGCTCCAGCCATTGAGTAAACAAATACCCCCTAACAGGTTTATAATGTTTAAATGTTTTCAAACGGTTTTAGGGATATTTAGAAACAAAGTAATGGCCATCTGTAGTTTGCTTGCCAACCTTATTGCAGGTTTTCTTTCTCTGCAGAGGACTTCTGATGTGTCATACTTCCATTTTACAATTATTGAGGCCACTGACTGTGCTCCTGGAAACACTTAAAGTCTAGAAGTGGTTTTATGACGTTCTCTCATCTATGCCTCACCACAATATTATCACAGAGGTCTAACGGGGAGTTTCTTGGACTCCATGGCTCAGTTTTTGTCCTGGCATGCAGTGTGAATTGGGGAACCTTATATACACAGGTGTGTGCCTTTCTGTCCAATCCAATCAATTCAAGTTGCCACAGGTGTACTCCAGAGTTCCAGACACATCTCAGAGATAATTAAAGCAAACAGGATGCATGTCAGCATAATTTAAAGTGCTTCAGCACTCAGTTTTTTTTTTAATGAATATGCAAAAAATTCTATAAACTTGTTTTCACTTTGTTATGATGGGTTATTGATTGAAGATTGATGTGCAAAAAATGGCAATTTTATCAATTTATTAATTAAATGTACAACACAATAAAGTGGGCAAAAAGTGAAGGGGTCTGAATACTTTCTGATGCCACTCTATGAACATATTTGGTATCTTTGGAGATTTCAACTAGATTTGAAATAAAGTTTTGTCGGTTTGAACAATGTTTGTCTGCACAACATGATGTACTGAGATCGAAGCTGTTTAGTGGATACAACATCTGTAACCTACTGGTGATTTATTATAAAATGACAGGGCTGAATTAATGTGACAGAGAATTAATAATATATAAAGACTGAGCAGACGGGCCTGTGCGTGTTTGTCTGGTTGTTTATAATGAGCATCCTTTGCTGCTGTAAACACAGTTTTTGCTGCCCAAAAAAATATTTTGGGGCCTTTATAAATGATACAAAACGGAACACAAAAGAAAAAAAGTCTTGTAACAAAACACTGTTGCACTCTCACAGTATGTACATGCCTGATGTATAATTGCAAGACAACCACATCACATTTCTATGGATTTGAGTGGACTTCTACTCCGTATTTCTACGTTTTCAGACAAAATACATTTCTCTGTTGTCTCTTCCAGTGAATGAAACGATCAAAGTGTAACAGCAGTCCTTTTTTCCCACCAGATCCTGAAGTTGAGTGTTTTTTTGAAGGGGTGTCTCCACCACAGCCCTCCATTTACTTCATGCAACACTGTGTTTATCTCCATAGTCGTCCTCCTGCTGCCAGGAGGCCACACTGATGGCCTGGCTCAGAGAAGAGATGAGGGAGGTCAGACCGATGAGATATCCGTCTTCTCTGCTGCCCTCAGACCACGGGACGTTGTGTCGAAGCTCGATGGCGTCAGGCACTGGGGTCGTCTTCCCGAAGTCTATCATCCACACGCAGGCCTTGCTGCTGTGGTCGTGGACAAAGAGGAGCGAGCTGCCAATCACCTGATCAGATACAGATCATAAGATCAGAACAAAGTCTTCTGGGCTCAATGTGGTTTTAATAGTAGATCTTTTTAATATTAGATTTTTTTAGATCAGATTTAATTGAGAAAAATGTTAAAATAGTCATTATAAAAAAAATAGGAACAAAAATATGCAGCAAATACATACATTAAAGTCCCCATAAACGTTATCATTAACCCATAAGAACCCAGACCCAGTAATCCTTAAAGGAAAATTATGGGGGATATACCACAGACCAAGTGGACCACATAGAACACATTTATGATGTTATAAATAAAAAATCTGTGATGTGAAATATACGATACATTGGGCATTTATGGTATTTATGTTTATGATATTTCTTACTTTAAAATAAAAAAGACTTTTCTGCTTACAGAAACACAAATTTGCCTTTTTCTTTGCATCTCCACAACATTTATCAAAATTGTGACATTAATAGACAGTAATACAGCTAAATATGGGAGATTCTAGAAGATTTAAAGTGTTTGTTACACGGGTGTCACCATGGGTTCTTATGGGTTAAGTATTTCATGTCTGAAAAGGAGTAGGGAGACGTGAATACTTATCAAGTCCAAAATATTTTATTAGTAAACTTAATATTACACATCTTACATACAATATTCCAACTTTACTGCCTTGTTCACCATACACATCTCAATCAAATCAATAGGATTTACTTTTTAAAGGAGCTTTAAGCAAGAAAAATAAAGTCACAATGCAAACCAACCTCATGCCTTCTGAAAAATAGTGAATTCTTCAGTGCATCACTCAGGTCCTGCAGTCTGGAGTGGTACGCTTTCTGAGAGCAGAGAGTTGAGTTGTGATTTAGCAGCAACAATCACACCTCACTAAACACATCCATGAAACATTCATAGTGCTGATGGAGAAAGTAAGTGAACCCTTGGATTTAATTACTGGTCAAACCTCCTTTGACAGCAATAACCTCAACCAAGCACTTCTAGTAGCTGCTGATCAGACCCACAACAATCAGGGGGAATGTTGGACCATTCTGGACCATGTTTGTCTATACCTAGGACTAAGATGCAGATCAGATAACATTTTATGCTAAATTTATTTTCTATCAAAATGTAGGTTGGACTTCCCTGGCTCTAAGAAGGGAGCAACACTGTATATTGTTTATTTGTAAGGCACTACTGAAAAAACTTCCATTCTATTTAACGAGCCTATTGAGCTTCAGATCTTTTAACTATCCAACTCGTTCATATAACCCACTGGCTCTTAATATCCCTGCTGTTAAAACAGAGGTAGGGAAATTCGCTTTTGTTTATTTCTCTCCTTTTAAATGGAATAATTTACTGTCACAGCTTCAGTTGGATACACTGATTCCTTTTAATCATTTTAAAGACATTCTTATTAATCTTATGATTTCTGAATGTGCATGTGCTCATTGAATGTATTGTACTTCTGTTGAGTATATATTATTATGGATATGTAGTGTAATGTGTTAAATTGTATTTGTACTGTAATCAGGGCGCCATTGGAAATGAGAGCTTGCTCTCAATTGGCCCTCCCTGAATAAATAAAGGTGAAATGTGCTGGAAGCTGAATATGGTTCATCAAGTTGTTATAATAATCTGTTATTCTGTCTCTTTTTCTGTCTCTGTTGTCTGTCTCTGTGTATGGGGGTCACTATCTGTGTGATGAAGGTCACGATCAAATGCGTAATTCACTGTGTGTGTGTCCTCTCTCTATGCATTTATAGATTAATCATGTAAGATCCTTTTGATACAATGATCATGCGCTAATATTGTTTTAAAACTATGATTACTCTAGATACATCAAAACTGAATACATTATCCCAACTGCTTAAACATAGTAAGATTCTATCATCATAAAAACATAGATTGTATGCTTTGTATTTTATGTGCACATTGCAACATCTGTGTCTCCACTAATATCTCTGCAAGTCATAACAAGGCAGGAGGTTGTGTTGAATGTTTTGAAAACAGGTCAGTACACGGACATGGCGTACTGGGCAGATAAGATTACTGCTTGGTGACATGACGTGTCCCTATATTGATTAAAACTGACGAATCGACGGTTCGAGAGGGACGCACCTTCTGGAGAGTTCTACCCACATTATCAGTAAACATTGTTAGGCTATAAAACTGGGTTTCAGGGACAGAAAGGGGTCCAACCTCCATGAACTGACTAGTCTACTGTGAGGTCAGGGACATGTAGAGTGAACCCAGAGACTCTGTAAATGCACATTTCTTGACGTATTGTAATAAAATGTAAAAACTAAGAACTTGGACGTCTCCTGCTCATCATTCCCCATCAAACGATCTGCGCAGAGAATTGGTAAGAGGATTTGCTGCTGGAGTCAGATCATTTAATTTGAAAGGTTTCCTTAATGCATTTTTCTAACAAAGTCTTTACTTCACACACAGAGCAGCAAGTGCAGACACACAAACTGATATAAAATATCTTATTCTCATTAGATTTCAGTTTTTGAGTCTGTCCTAGGTTGAGTCATCATTTCTCTGTCTTTGTGTCTTTGATTTTATGTGTAACTAATGTTTTCATAGCAGACAGAACTGACCAGGATGTCCAGCTGACTCCTGGTGAAGTACAGCAGAGCCTCTGTGACCTGAGCCAAACTCAGAATCTTCCTGAAGTCCCGCTGAACACTACCGTCCTCCATCTGACTCACAGAACAAAAAAACAACAGCACGGACATGTCACGTATGGGAAATACAAAAAGGCTTAAAATGTTATAAATATTGATATACAAATGGTCCTTTTATGGGTGAAGTATTCTTTTAAACCCTTCAGGTAAACAGGTACAGTGATTTTACAGTCCTTTAGTCGTACCATGATGCCCTCTATCCTGATGCCCAGTGTGGATGTAGAGCTGGTTGTATCTTTCCACTGAAGGTACCTCCACTTGGTGACCCCTTTCTGTGCGTGTTCCTCCGCTGACGGAGCAGACGGGTCTATTTTCACCATCTTCTGGTACATGTCATTCCGCAGGGTGCCTTTAGTCCGGGCTTTGAGCAGTTCGTCCTCTTGGTATGTCCTGAAAAAACCCCAAAACATAATCATCTAATCATACTAACTACACTCATTTCTACTATGTTAATTATAATACAGAATAAAGGTCTGTAAGACTGGTCTGGTCACCATTAGTAAAAATAAACACCAGGGGCAGAATTCACAAAGCATTCTTAAGAAAAAAAATGCTTCTAAAGTGCCACTTTTTTCTTTTTATTCATGAAGAAATTCTTATCTTTTCTTAATTTTTTCTTAACGTTCTTCTTCAAATCAAATCAAACTTTATTTATATAGCGCTTTTCATACATAAAATGCAACACAAAGTGCTTTACCAAAAAAAAAAGAATAAAAACAAACAATAAAAATGATCTTAAGTTAAAAATCTAAGAACGTCCTAAGTGAGAAAACTAAGAAGTTCCTAAGATATACGACAATTCTTAAGAAAAAAATAGTGAAGAGCATTTAAGAACATTCTTAGGAACATCTTATTTTATTCTTAAGAATTTTCCTAAGTTTTATCTTAACCCTTAATAGTGCACTCGTTGAAATACTTGCAAATTCCAAATTTCAACCCTAGAGAATATTGGAGGATATCACATACTGCCAGAATGTGTAATAAAAAACATACAAAAACAATATTTTGAGAAAAAAGTTTACGAGATTAAAGTGGCAAATCTACAAGAAAAAATGTGCAGATTTATGAGATTTAAAGTGGTGAATCTGCCACTTTAATCTAGTAAATTTGCAACTTTTTTCTCGAAGTATTACCTGAAGTTACCAAATATGGTTCTTCTCCCGATAAAGGGTTAAGAACATGTGATCTCATCCTACCTGACTCCCATCTTGCAGTCCATGATGACAGGTCTCCTCAGGCCGCTCAGCAGGTCCTCCAGGCGGATGTAGCAGTGCTCCCCCCTGGTGACGAGGCCATGGTACTGCGGGACAAAAGGCCTCAGAGAGTCTCTCATCAGACAGTCCAGGCACTGTGACTCCACTTCACTGAACAGCTTCAGCACCTCCCCTCCCTCACTCAGCTGAAAGTTACCTGGTGACGAGGCAGGGTCAATGGATAAATTATTAGCTGCACACGTGTTTTTTTCCTTGTTTTGTGTCTCTTTGTAATCGTTTTGGTAATTTTTATAGTTATTTGGTTGTTTTGTCCCCCTTTTTGTTGTCATATTGTAGTCTATTTGTGTCTCTTTGTGGTTGTTCTATATTTTTTATAGTCATTTTGAGTATCTTCCTGGTTAGTACAAGTTACTTTGAATAACATTTTGCTGGAAAAGATCAGGGCCATTTTCTAGGAAGGCAAGCCCCTTACTTAGTGATTCTTTACCTGATAAATGTGTTAAAAAAATGCACTGAAACTGTTTTTTCTTTGTTCCTGAAAAGCTGACTATCTAGAGATAAAAGGTAATAACACAACTGGGATGATATGTAGATATGTGAGCTACTTGTATGTATATATGCAGTGTGCTGTTGTGTAGAGACACATGCAGTAGTAAAGTGAATGTAGATCATTTTTGTGTTGAGATCCTTTCCTATTCATCTGTAGACTTCGTCACAGTGGTTTGTACGCGCTTTTGTGTCTGTGTCTGTGTCTGTGTGTGTGTGTGTGTGTGTGTGAGGGGTGAGGGTGGATTGAGTGAGGCAGTGGGAAACAGTGGAAGGTAGAAGAAGATTAGAAGTGATAACAAATGAAGCGAGAGGGGCAGAGAGAGGAGCTGAGCTGAGTGGAGATGTGTGATAAGATCTTGCATTAACTTAAAAGCATACTTTAATGAAACTCCACTGAGAGCATTAGAGAGGGAGAAGAAGAGATAGGTTAGGATAATACATGTTCGTGGTAGATGTTTTTGAGTTCCTCGGTTTTTGCATTTGACCCAACTCCCCTTCTCACCATTCTTTACACTCATCATGTTTCCCTATTTAAAGTCTGAACGGTGTGTGTGTGTGTGTGTGTGTGTGTGTGTGTGTGTGTGCGTGTGTGTGTGCGTGTGTCTTTTAGTTTTAGTTTTTTGGTTGAGCATGCCTTGATGTCCAGCCAGCTGGACCCAGGAGCTCTGCCGCCGCAGTGACCAGTGCATCATGGTCAGGTAGGTTTTCCAGGAGCGACTCTGAGGCACAAAACAAAAGCAGATTATGTTGATGTCTTCAAACAAGGTGAGCAGAGTGTGGAAGGTGTCCTAGCATTTGTTTTTAAAGAGAAGGATTAGATCTTTGGAAAGTCAACAGCTGTGAAGCTGACAGAGAAATACATTCACCTGCAGGCTATTCAGAAACTCAACAAAATCTAAATGTCTGCATGCAAATGGAAGGTTTCCATCCAGCAGAGATGCTTTGAGGTGATAGTACTCAACCTCTGTGTTTACCTGGAATTATGGACACACCTTATGCTAATGCTCAAAGCGATGGAGTTTCCACGTTCTGTGAGTCCTGTGTGACTTTTCTTATCTGCTACAATGCGTTTCTATTCTCCAGTCCTTAACACGCCGTTTTCACAACAGATATTTCAACTTGTCACAGCAGGAGAAGTGTTACATGCAACATAAACTCTTTACATTAGCTCTATTCAGTGGCGGTTCTAGATCAATTTTACTGTGGGGGCCAAGCAGGGGCCAGTGTTTAATCAGAGGGGCACATTACAAATCGTCAACAATGATATTTAAGCATTCAAAACCTTTATTTTAACTAAAAGTCTCATATTTGGAAGAACTACATTGATTGAAGCAATGAGACTTACCAACATTAACAGTTATTTTTGTACGACAATGACATTTCTCATTTTTGTGCACAATTACTTTTTTATAATTTTGAAAGTGCAGCACAGTGAGAATGATCTTTATATTTAGCTTTTATTGCACAATTAAACTATTGTACAATGTACACATTCTGGGTTCATTTTGTGTACAATGAGATATTGTTTGAACAAAAAATAGGTAGGAATTGTTCCATTGTTCATCGTTATAAATTGATCATTTTATTATTAATTTTACACAGGGGCCACTGCAGGGGCCAAGGGCTTCTTCACAGGGGGAGTGGCCCCTGTAGGCCCCTGTGTAGAACCGCCACTGGCTCTATTCAAGTGTCCCAGTAAGACACTGTAACATGGATCCAGCATGAGCAAAGGATCCTGAAACTTAAGCAGCTAAATGGAATTCAGCCATCATTGATTTAGCTATTTTAACCGGTGCTTCTCCCAGGGTCGTCCATAAGAAGGGAATCATGAGAAAGCTTTTGGGACCAGATGGTAGGCCAGCAATAATCACGTTCAGCTAAAATATGAGCAATAATAATAATATTTTATTTTTAACCAGAATGGTATCGTTACATATTAAGACAACAAAATAAATAAACACTGTATTTATTGTTGTATTTATTGTTTGCTTAAAATGTCTGCTGTAAAAAAAAGGGCCTATGGAGCAGCTCAAGGCCATTTCTTAGACAAAAGGCTATGCTTTTGTAAATATAGTTATTTGATTTCTCTCTTTAAAATGTGATAAACCATATCATGAAGCCCCACCACCCTCTGAAAATATACGCATCTCTAAACGAAGGACATTTATTGGGACACATTGTCCTCTGTGCCTATTGAAAACTGTTGGTCAGTTTGTTTCATGTTTACAAACAGCACATACCTCAAATGTTATGATCTGTTTTGTATATGCAAAACAGCTGCCTGCAGACAGAAACATGGCCACTGGAAAAGCAGACAAAACAAGGGAAGCAAAGTAGACCTGAGGATGTTTGAAGAATATCTGTATTATGATAATCCCCTCCGAACTGCAGGTTTTTGCAACCACAGTTGCTTTTTGGTCTTTTAGAATATGTTTATTTCTAAATATTGTGTTGTGTTCTTTTTTTTCAGTCCTTGCAAAATTCAAACCGCAGTGAGAAAGTTCTCCTCCCACATTCTGCTCCCCTCTACTCTCATATCTGTAGCAGCAGCAGCAACCAAGCATGCAAACACCATTCAAATCTGACCTTGTCAAAGTCCTCTTTCAAGCCAATGCAAATCACCAGGACCAAAGGTGCAAAGAACAGTTGAGAAATATAGTTTTAATAAACCTCAACATGGAAAGCAAGAGCAGCCAGACAGACAGGTGTGACAGGGAGAGCAATTGCCAAAAAATAAAATTGTAGTTTTAACTTGTGTGCATCACTTTTAAAAAGTTTATTTTAGATTTATTGAGGCTCAACTTACAAAAATAACCCTTGCCAAAATGTATGCTGCATGCATTAACACAACCAAAATGACTGGAAAAAACAACCAAATAATAAAGGCATAAATGTCCGAGTGACAACTTTCCTTCTCACCTTCCTGAAGGCTCTCCTCTTTGAGCCGACGTCCTCTCCTTCGCTGAAGACCTCATCGCTTTCTGCTGAGGAGAGGCTGATGGAGGAGCAGGAGGAGGTGGAGGAGGAGGAGTGCAGAAGTCTGGAGAGGATGGGATGCGGCGAGGACCACCGATGTGTTGTCGAGCTCTCCGTCACTCCCGGCAGCTCCTCTGCCTCTTCATCCTTACAGTCTGGGGTTTCCTCGCTCCTTCCCTCTGCTGCTGAAACAGGAGATCTTGTCCTCTCTTCTTCATCTTCTTCTTTCCTTTCTGTCTCAAAACTGGAGTTTCTATTTCTCCACTGTTTCCACTCACTGTTTGTGTCCCCTTCCCTGTCCTCGTCCTCACGCTCCCTCCTTTTCCCACTCCACCTCACCCATCCGTCCGGGTCAACTTCACAGCTCCCTCCTAACCTCTCCGTCCTCCTCGTCCTCCATTTCACCCTCACCTCATCCCTTGCACGTCTTGTGTTCAGTTCAGTGTCCTTTTTTGTGTCCACGTCTTGAGCCACCTTAACCTTGTTTGTTTCTGAATTGAGCTCATTGTCCCCGTCGCCGTCCTCTCCGAGTCCACCTACACACTGACTGTAGGGGGGGAAGCTTTTTGTGGACTGGAGTCTGGGTCTGGATCTCACTCTGACTCTCCTGCAGCTGCTGGACGGCCCCTCACTGACTGCCAGCTGTTGGTGCATCTCATCTGAAAAGTCAGTATTCATCTTGTTCTCCGTGTCCATGTAGTTTTCATCTGTCTCGTCCATCTTGGAGTCCAGTGTGTGAGCGTAGGTGGTGAATCTACTCCATGAACACATGTGCTTGTACAAAACAAGGAAATGTTTACGAGAGACGCAGTTTTGAATATGAGGAAATTTATTTACAAGCTCTAAACAAACTCCACTACAAATTCACTCATACTCTCTTCAAACAGAAATACAAAGCTATAAATGATCACATCTGTCTAACTTACCTAACTGTCTTCCACCTGTTAGAAAGCTCTGTGTGTGTTGTGACCTGTATCCCTTCCCCATTCTCCCTGCTGGTGCCATATTTTGCATGCAGTGACGTCATTAAGTTTCCAAAGCTTTGTCCAGTCAAGAGGACATCCAGGAATGACGCTGTGTCAGATAACAGAGCGGAAATAGAGTAAGGTGTCCTCCAAATTAATATGAACAAGTGCAGTGCCCATAGGAAGTATGTATTTACATTACATTACATTACATTACATGTCATTTAGCTGACGCTTTTGTCCAAAGCGTCAGCTTTGGACAAAACACAGGAATCACAGGAATCAGGTAAGTACATAACTTTAAGAGCCAACTGTCATTGCTACAGGAGTGCTATATGTTAAAGAAGAAAAGAAGAGAAGAAGAGAGAAAAAAAACAAAAAAAACAACACACTAACTTTTTATAAGGTACGCACACCATCCAGCACATACACATTGAACATTGATATTCGCTGGAAACTATTTGAATTTTATTGGAAAATTGAACCTTGTATCGCACTTTAAAACTCCAAAAGATAGGTAGGCTAAATAGAGTTACAGTTGTGATGAGTCAGGCGTGGAAATCCAGAGCGTATTGTGTTACTGACCAGGTGTAGGCCTATCACACAATGGGGCGGAGCTCCCCTAAAAGGCGTCCAATCAGAAACAGTGCAATGCCGCAACACATCCTACGTAAATAATGATATTTTGAAAAATGAATTCAAAACTATTCAAAATCGAGGATGCACACCTTCGTGCCATGTGCAAGCCACATACAAAACCTTAGGTCAGTCTGACCAACGGTCAGAGAGATATGAACTAGACACACACACACACACACACACACACACACAAACACACACACACACACACACACACACACTTATTACTTTATAGATAGATGTATGCTTTGTGCATGGGCTACATTTTTGTGTATGAGACGTACAAGGCTCTCCATTGACTAATGTAAACCAGCAGTATTAAATGCCTTGGGTAAATGACATATAGCTAGTTACGTTTAGAAATACTGATTTCAACCCGAACTCTGATCTTTTTCCTAAACTTAACCTAATTGTTAACCTAACTTAATTTAATTGGACTTTAGTTTTCACAAGATATCATGAGAATATGGTGTGTTGTATTTATTTATTTCACACTTTACAGAACCAGGGTTGTATATGAACACAGGATTTTATTTCAGCACACACACACAACAAGCAGAAAGTGTATTGGAATACAGTTGTAGATGGCACTTTTAAACACTCAATATATTTAAGATTTTTTTGGATAAAAAGAGATGCACATGTTGCCTCACATGCTTTTATCATAATTTTACATTTTGATGAAGTAACAAAACAGGTTTAAAGCATTTTAAAGTAACATTTCAGCCAACATATATTTATAATCTGCAAAAGAAACTGCTCTAATATGCAACGTTTCAAAGCTGATTTAAAATAAAAACAAGAGAAATGAAACACAAACTACCTGTCAGGATGAAATATGAAATATAAATTCATGATAGTTATCCTATTAATTCCCAACTTCATGGTTACCTCATCATATTTTGTCAGTATGTATTCATATAATATGCTCATTAACTTCATTATGTTTTATATATTTATTTAATTTTTAATAATTTTGGTGAACACCAGATAACAGCAATGAAGTGCAAAGATATAAAAAGTGTCAGACAATGAGAGATTTGCATGAAGTGACGGAGTTATAAGCAGTGCTTAATTTGGACCAAAAAAAGGTGCCAATCTTGGATATATTCATAGTTATATCATGTAGCAGTGACCCTGAATATTTGACCATTTAATGATTGACAGCCTATGATAGCCTATTTTGACTGACTCTCACTCTAGCGGAAAATGTGGTTATGATGCAAAGGATCGTTTGATTTGCATATTGCAAGCATATTGCTTGGTTTCTCCCAATAAATCATGGTATATAGCCTATTTTCACATACATATCAGCCTATTAATAATACTGATAATAAGTCAAAGTGAGGGTAAAATAAGAACTCAGGACTCAGTACTGGTGAGTAGAGTCCATTTCAGGCACTGTGTCCAGGTGAGTTAGTCCCATAAATCAAAGGATCCTAACATTAAAACACATCCACAACTCAAACAGGAAGTCTCAGAGGGGAGTGGGTACTCTGTGAGTCACTTTCAACAACATCTCTCTCTCTCTCTCATATCTTCATCCTTACAACTTGTCACCTCTCTTTCTTCTCCTCCGTTATAAAGGCATCAGGCTGTCTCTGATTCATTTATTTGTCTGTTCTGAGCCTCTGTGTTGTCACTAAACTGCAGATGGGGCCTCTGCTGGCTCAGATCTGTGGCGGTCATCTGGAGGGGACCCATCAGCTCTGGAATTTATTCTAGTTAGTATAAAGTGATTGATGCAAATAACGTGAATACATTTTCTGTGCCTCTGTTTATGTACCTACTGCAGCATCTTTGTCCTCCTCTTGTTGGTTGTTGTTCATGCTGTTGTCTCCATCTGACAGCAGTCCATCTGCTACGAGCTGTAAACAAGGAGGGAATAAAAGCACATAGAGCTCTTTGAGTCTGAGCTACAACACCTGAGAGAAATCTGGTCATATTTCAAACTCAAAACACAAGAATCTGCAGCTGCAATAAATGAAATATACATTCTGGGCCTCTCGTCTCACCTGCTCTGGACCCCAGTCCACTTTGAACAACAGCCTCACGTAGCTGAGGATGAAGAGGAGACTGAGGAAGACGAAATTGCTGGACACTCCCACCAGTGCTGATGTGAGAGGGAAGTTGAACAACAAGTATCTGACATAGAAAAACAAAGAAAACAGTCACTTCAGTAAGTATGATGCGGCTGCTGTTATCCCACTCTGTTTGACGTCTATACCAGCAGTTTATCTTTTAATATTTTCCATCAGAAACCCACAGAGGGAACATCTAAACATTTACCTCACAAAGGCAAATAAGTGTAGGTGGACACATAAGACAGTGAGGTTTTCCTCCTCCTTGATAGATTTTCTGTGTTGGTGTTAAGCTAAATCATCGGTAACTCTTTTGGTGTACACATCTTACCGGATACCAGTGAAATGAGCATGAATGTAGAGCTGAGACGAGTAGATCTGCACCTTGTTGGACAGGATCTCAATGACAGCTGTCACCGAGGGGACGTACTGTGCACATGAAGACAAATCTGTCAGGTAGACTTCAACAGGATACCCTCTTGCTATTCAAGCACATTGACAAAGCGACTCACAGGGTCGTCTGTGTAGTCTGAGAACAGCTCCACCTCCAGCACTTGTTTCTGCTCAGCGACTCCGGTCACAAAGGCCGGGAGGAACAGCACAGTGCCCAGGTACCTCAGCAGGTCTGACCGGTACCGCAGCATGCTCTGACCACAGCAGGACAACACAGTCACACACACATGGGCAACACAGTGCTGGAAGGGATTATTTCAGTCTCCTGGGGATTCATTAATCAGCTCTTACCTTGCAAAGATGTGATGTTGAAACCCAAGAAGATGTTTTTAAATTTGTAAATATTTAGGAAAGGATACTGATGCTGAAGTCAATGATTTGGTTGCTTGTTCAGTTTAATGAACACTAACAAAAGCTGATCTCAGTGGAGTCGTATTGTCCTATAAAGTCTTATAGTGCAATAAAATAGTTCTGCACCATTCACATGTTTTTTGTGCTGACTCAGTTCTAGTTGTGGTTTTGTGGCAGAGGATGTGACTGAGGTGTTTCAAATATTATGTTTTCTGAGGATGATTAATATAGTCAATATTGTAGAGTGATACTAATATAGTGATCATTAAGTGTCTTATAATGTATTAAAAAAATCATCATGATATATATTACAGCATTAAAAAGTGCCACTTTAACAACTTTTAAAACAGTATTATCGGAAGATTGTGTGACAATGAACATGTGTCTTTTTATGATCACTCAGTGTTTAGTAAGTTACCGATGGCATCACTTAAACATCTAAATTCACTGTAATATCATCACTCCCATCATGTTTTATCATTATTATTATTATTATTATGTGAATCACCTGAGCACTGAGATCACCTTGTGTTGCAGTGGAGCTCTGCAGCAAGCATATAAGCAGCCCTAATCTGGCTGTGACCAGGCTGTGTGATTAAAAGGTTATCTTGCGTCAGCGCTGTACTCACAAAGCGAGAGCTGGAGGCGGACAGCAGCTGTCTTGCCTGAGAAACACACAGCAATGCAACAGTGAATCACTGAAGTGTGCAGGAACTAGTAATGAAGCACCGTTTGATTGTTTATATGTACACATTTGGACACACGGAGCGGAACAGATCAAAAACTCACAGAGCGAGCAGAGGAGGCCACTGACCCTCCATCCCGAGAAAAACAGGTGGTCTTAATCATGAACATCCCCAGATCCTGATTGGTCGGAGAATCAGGCATGTCCAGCTGCAGAGACATCCGGTAGGCCTGGCCGAATGTCAGCACCTGGACATACAATTTTATAAGATTACTGGGAGAAGAGATAGATACTTAGAGTAGATACATTCAGGATTGGAAAAAGATATTAGACCACCCTTGTTTTCTCCTTGCTTTCTTGTTCATTTAATGTCTGGTACAACTAAAGGTACATTGGTTTGGACAAATATAATGCTTACAACAAAACTAGCTCATAAGAGTTTAATTTAAGAGGTAATATCTAGCCATTTTCCATGGTTTTATTGATAATTATTTTGGTTATTATCAAGAAAAACATGGAAAATGCCCAGATATCAGCTCTTAAATCAAACTCTTAAGAGCTATTTTTGTTGTTATCATTATATTTGTCCAAACAAAATTTACCTTTAGTTGTACCAGACATTAAAATGAACAAGAAACTGAAGAAAAGAATGGTCTAATATTTTTTTCCATGACTGTAGATAGATGCACACATGCATACATACATGATTCTTATTCTTTAGCAGGGAGATGTTGGCCACTGGATAAGAGCAATGAAAATGGGTAGGAGATTCACAGTCAGTCCTGCAGACAGAAATGTGTGCGACTGAGTGGCAGTTAAAGCTAAAGACGGAATCAAACCAGTGGTGGATAGTGTATTCAGATCCCTTACTTCAGTAAAAGTATTAATACCACACTATGAAATCACTCCACTACAAGGAAAAGTTCTGCATTCAAAACTTACTTAAGTAAAAGCACAAAAGTATCAGCATCAAAATGTACTTAAAGTATCAAAAGTAAAAGTCCTCATTATGCAGAATGACCCTGCTCAGATTGTATATATATATATATATATATATATATATATATATATATATATATATATATATATATATATATATATATATATATATATATATATATATATATATATTCTAAATATAATATTGGATTCATATTATATATGCATTTATGTAAGCAGTGTTTTAATATTGTAAAGGTAGAGCTCATTTAAACAACTTTATAGACTGTTATGAGGTCTTATTTAAAAAAAAAATCTAAACACTTTCAATTTACCTTATTCTAAGGTCATGAAGAAGAATAAAGTTCCAGAAATGGAAACAGGATTTCAAATACACTTCACATACACACCTGTAGAAATAGTGCACAGGTGTGGAAAAAGCCGCCTTCGGCATGTAGGAGTAGTAGAAGCTCCCGTATAAAAAAGCAGAGATCCAGAGGAGCAGGAAGATGAAGGAGAATACAATAAAGCCCTGTATGACTCTCTGACGGATGCGTGACATCATCATGATGACAGCAGTCTGTAGTCCTAGAAACGCCCGAAAAATGAGAGCTATCGGTTCTTCATCATCTCCGGGACGCAAATGACTTTCTTGATCCATGAAATCTAAACATCAACAAACAGTGACGTTAAACAGGTTTCACCACAAAAACAGCCACTTGAAAACAAAAGTAATGCAACTTGGGAACTTTCTCCTTGTATACAGTCATGGGAAAAATTATTAGACCACCCATGTTTTATTCAATTTCTTGTTTATTTTAATGCCTGGTACAACTAGCCATTTTCCATGGTTTTCTTGATAATAACCAAAATCATAATCAAGAAAACCATGGAAAACGGCTAGATATCAGCTCTTAAATTAAACTCTTATTGGCTATTTTTGTTATTACATTTGTCCAAACAAATGTCCCTTTAGTTGTACCAGGTATTACAATGAACAAGAAATTGAAGAAAACAAAGGCGGTCTAATCATTTTTCCCATGACTGTATACATAAAAGAACATATCAGACAAGAGAGGTCTCAACCTGGGAGCTAGATTTATCAGTCGGTCTTTAACTGTGGTGTCCAAAACAAGTTTTGTTTTATTTGCAGCAATTTTTCAGTTACTTGTGTATTTGGTCTTCCCAGACTTCACATGGTCGAGGCTCCAGGGGTCCTATTTCTGACTTATTGCCTTACTGAACTGTACATGCACTCTTTCCATGAACTGGCAGGATATATTTTCTTTGTACTGTTTGTCAAATTTGTTGGTTTGGTTTTCATGTTGAATAAAGGAACATTTTCAGAAATAAAGTACTCTAAACTCAGAAGGGTGAATGTATTCACACTACAAGCATGTCTTCAAATCTGAGTGTAAATAAGTAATTGAAAGGAGTTTACTGGCTCAGTCTGGTTGTTGAAATGTCTTGAACGTCCTCCAAGAACTTATGTGGTTCACATTCACATTTCCCTGAAAAACAAGAAAAGATACTGTTGATCAGACATCATCAGTTTAACGTCATATTAAAGTGAGGTTGATGTTGTGATCTCATGAAGCTGAAGAAACAAGCACCACTTTGATATTACTGAGAGCTGTGAAACCACTGAGTCCAATCTCAGTCACAAGCAGCAGCCTTCTCACATCAGATGACTCAAATAAACTCAGTGCCACATTTACTGTACATGATGCCACTTTAAACTTCTGGGCCCCAACACTTTAGAGGGAAAATATTCTTCTTCCTTTTGCTATAAGTATTCCACAGCTTAAGCTACTTTACAAATAAACCTTTATTTAGACAAAACTTGAAAAGATGGAATATGTTATAAGAGCAGTAGCCTATATTAGAGCTGAAATCATCAGTCAATTAATCAATTTGACAACTAACAAAAAAATAAGTGGCAACTATTTTGACATTTCATGGAGTCTTTGCTTCCTGTTCTTTTAATCTATTTCACTGTTTTCATGGTTTTGAGTTTTCGACAACTGGTCATGCAGCATTATGAATGCTTCACAGTTGCCATCTTTGTGCATTTAATACTTTTACTTTTAAACTTTAGTACTTTAGAACTATTGTGGATGACAGGGTTGGAATGTAACTAAAAACATTTACTCAAGTAATGTACTTAAGTACAATTTGAGGTACTTTACTTGAGTATTTCCATTTTATGTAACTTTATACTTCTACTCCACTACATTCTGAGGCAGACATTGTACTTTTTACTCCACTACATTTAGCTGAGAGCTTTAGTTACTTTACAGGTCAAGATAACATAAAAACATGATCAATTTAAAAATGATTAGACATTGTTTAAATTAAACCACATAAAAGTATAGTTAAAATGAGCCCTACCTTTACAAAATTAAAACACTGATTCCATAAATGCATCAATACAAATAATCTAATAATATATTTGGAATATATATATAACAATCTCAGTGGGTTCATTCTGCATAACGAGTAGGGTTGTCACGATACTAAAATTTTCAACTCGATACCGATACTCAGGAAAATATTCGATACTCGATACCATTTTCGATACCGCAAGGATAAAAACAAAGACCCCAAAATTTAACAGAAATAACAACTCTAATAACGAGTACTTTTACTTTTGATACTTTAAGTAAATGTTGATGCTGATACTTTTGTACTTTTACTTGTATTGGTGTAATTTCACAGTGTGGTCGTATAAGTTATTTTACATAAGTAAGGGATCTGAATACTTTAGCACCATTTTTATATAAAACTTCAAAAAGTGTGATTTGTCTCTCTATTCTCACATAACCGCCACCATGATTGTTGTGAACCAGTTTGTTTGCTGTATATTTTCCTGATTACTTAGTTTACAGAGGTACTGAGGTAAATGGCATCAATACTTCATCCACCACTGTCAAAGTTTCAATTATATTTCATCATTGAAAGAGAAAGGGAGTTGTTTCTTGCTCAACACAAAAATGACATAAAGATTTTCAGATCAAGAGTTATGCTTCCAGGCATTACAGTGTGGGGCTACTAAAGCATCTATACTCAAAATAAAAATCAAAAATGTGTTTTTTCTATTTAAACATCCATGTAGTATCCAACAACAACATGCCTGCAGCTGTAGCCGACTCTGTCTTGTTATTAAAAACAAACTCACCTCTGGTTTCTGCTGGACAACTATGAGCTGTTAAGAAATCACTTCTCCTTTCTCTTACGTCTCCTTGTCCTCAGCTTGACTTTGTCTGGATGAAATGTTGTGAAAAGAAAAAGCCCTCAATAACTTGAGCTGGTAAAAAGCTGCCATTGGACAGCATTTAGTCCATCCCACATGAAGAGAGCTGCTGCTGCTGCCAACTGGATCAGAGTTCTTAGTGTTCCACACACTTCAGAACTTTATACTACAACTACAACTAAAGCCTCTATATTATATATAATAGTTTATATCTAGACGACGAAAAGAAACAAGAGCAACATCACAGAAAATCAAGGCGTGATGTCATAACGCCCTGTAAGAACATAATAAGACTTAAATTTGCTAATTGATTTCCTCCTGTGACCCTCTTTCGCAGAATCGGTCACTTGTTTTAAACAATTCTTTCCCCATTTTTATAACCTTGCTTTTGTGTGATTTAGTCTTGTTTTTATCTTGTTTTTTTAAATCATCTTTTTATTGTTTTATTGTCTATATTGCTTCTACCAATGTATTTGTGTTTCTGTGTTTGTGTAGATTTATGTATCTGTTTATTTTTATATATTAATTGTATTATTTTATTCTGATAAACATTACTTGTCCATTTACCTGTTGTCCGCTATGATTTTGTGTCTTTGACTTCTTTGCTTTTCGCCCTCTGCTCCTGTTTGCATTTGTAAACACTGTTTTTAAAGGTGCTATATAAATACAAAATTATTATTGTTAAAATTATTATAATTATTATCATATTTATGTAGCTACTGTACAATAATGTGCAGTATTTTGGATATTCAAATGTATTAAAAATGTATTTAACATTTTCTAACAAAGTCCAGAAAAGAACACACAAGTACCTAAAGCCTTCACATAAATAATGCAAAATACAATATTCCACCACTGGGTACAGGAAGGAAAAAAATGTATAATGATGAGAGCAAAAATATCAAATAAAATAAGTAAAAACATCAAACAAACAAGTAAAATGATCCCTCACCAGTGTGGGGAGACATCCTCTGGAGGAACATAAAAAACCCGCCAAAACATCTTGCAGCGTCGTAGAAGAAGACATTTTCGTCCAATCACAGGACGCGACCGGCGCTAAACCGGAAAAGGTCCAATTTTACATTTCATTTAATTTATACATCTGAAAACCTGCTGAAAGGTAAAGTTAAAGTTCTGCTTTTCATACCGATATTCAAGTCATTTAACAACACGTTTGAAAATGTTCAAGAGGAGATGAGAAAACACGCAACAATGACAAAATCTTGAATACAGTTTGGCACGCTGTTTATTTGAAGGGAAATCTGCATTTGTTGTTGTCAGAGCTCTCGAACTTCACAATAACAAGCAGTTATTTATTTTACAATAGACCGCTTTAAATGTGATTATTGACCTTAAAAAGCATGCCAAATATAATATAATTAATCAAACATAGAAACAGCCTGCAATGTGTATAATCTGTAGTGACACGTCAATAAATTAGTTATTGACTGCATTGACTAATACTAAGCATTTTGAGTCTACACATATTTCAGAGACAACCTTTATGTGTCTCAAATCACAGCTCAGCAGTGGCAAAAGACGATACAGATCCTTTATCCTGTAGTAAAAGTACCAATCCCACACTGGAAAGTCCTAAATTTAGAACATTACTTAAGTTAAAGTAAGTAAAATCATCAAAATGTACTTTGAATATCAAAAGAAACAGTGACCATCGTACAGTAAAATGTTAGTGTTGGCGTGTTTTCTTTTCATGTTGCAGAAAAACAAGCAAAATAGAAAAGTCTCTTCAGCTTTGTGATGATGGATTTTCCAGCAGATCCAAGATCATTTTGAAAAAGTTTATGAAAGTTTTAGAGGTAGGAGAAATATCTCAACACATAAAGGAACACTTTATCCTACAGTTTATCACAAACATTACAAATCAACAAATATCGAGATACATGGTTTTTACTGGACAGAAAGAGGATGAAAAATTATGATGTCAAAAGTACTTAAAGCTGTCTGACAAATATAGTTGAGTTAAAATATTTACCTGAGATGTAGCGGCTTAGAAGTAAACATTTGTACCTCACATTCAGCACTTGAGTAAAATGGTTGCCAAGGCTAAACTCACTGTGATGAAGTAAAATACATTTTAGGTTTAAACAGAAAATAAGGTTGTAATTTGTTGTTATTTATGTGTTTTTCTTTCTCTTCTATCGTCTGGTTGCAGAATGTCCTGTAACACCAGTGTCACTCGTGTTCATGTTTCATCTGTGGGGCAGGCACAGAGAGTCCCAGTCCACCTCTTGCCCTGTGAAATAGAACACAACGGGCCGGCGCAGGTCTCACAATACTTCAATGCAACCACGAAAGACGGCAAACTCGGTACACTCTAAAGCTTAATTGTAACTGGTCCAGTTTGTAGCGCATAGAAAACAGCAGTGGAGATAAAATCCATGAAAATAATCACACAATGATCATTAGATGTGGTGCAGGGAAGTCTTTAGGTTCCTAAAAGCTGCATATACACTGGTGATAATGGGCCTTGTGCAAGAAACACATGTATGAACACATTTGATTATAGTATAGTTTTCACTACTGTTTGTATATTTCATTACTTTGAAGTGATTTTTGCGTTTGAAAGTCCTCCAGAAATTTCATGCGTAAGTGCGAGGATAATATGTCAACCCGCCATCTTCCACTGGCTTTGAGTAATTGCACGCTAGATTAACTTTTAGATTTAACTGTTACAATATGGGACAGTTTCTAAGATAAGTGGGGTCTGGTATCCACAGTTTAACCTGCTCACAAATATATAAAGGTGTATCTGACATTTTATCCTACTGTAATTTTTAGTCGGGGGAAACCATCTCTAGCATAAATCCTTTTGTGCATTTTTCTCATATTTTTGTCTCTTCAGAGAAGACCGTATCGTTCAGAGGCCGTGGGCTGAAGGGTCAGGAGCTCAACTGTCCACAGGGCTACACTGGTTTGGTGCTGAAAGACATTAACAAGCCCGACTCTGACCAAGAGGTAAACATCAGTGATGTCATTTTTCAAGCTACAAACAATGACGCTGACCAGCAGTCAGACAAATAAAAGGCAAAGCGCTGAGTGTATGGGCCATGAAAACCATTTTTTGTGCAGGTGAGGGTTGTGTTACCATGTCTACATGATGGTTTATTGTGTGTGTGTGTGTGTGTGTGTGTGTGTGTGTCCAGGACAGGACAGTGAAGGTCTCCTCTGTGTTTAACAAGCTGACCTACTGGAACATGGAGACGCCTCCGAACTCAGACGATACAGTTGTTATGGCGATGGATTGGCCAGAGTTAGCTGAGGCGGTGAGTTCTTTTGTTTTGTAGCCATCTTTAAAAAAAAGACTCAAAGACAATATAAACCTGTGTCACCTAGTGATTTTTTAAGCATTGTTGGGATAAACACATTTTTCTGGATGACTTTATGTTTGATAACGTGCCAGTGCTTTTTTCTTCATTCCATGAGCCAGAGGGGGCACTACATTTAAAGAAAGAAACATTTTCTCTGAATCTCTGAAATAATTTGCTATTTACACATTTTATTGTCATATTGCCAGACTCTGTGTAGGCAGTTGTTGGCAATGCCAGAATAGCAACTTTTTCTGCAAGATTTTGGCATTTAATCAGGCTTTTACCAGCCAACAGGAACGTCCTCTCTCTGAAATGACCTGTGATTGGCCAAAAAAATGTCTATAGCCTGAAAACAGTGCCAAGTGGAGATGCAGAAGTCTAGTTTTCTTACAGACCACTTGAATTTTATTTTACTATGTTTATCTGTTTGATTGTATTGTTTTAATTATGGCATCATTTTAGATTTATACACTTGTTTTTTATTGCTGATTGGTATATGGAATTGTTTGTTTTATTGTTGATTTTATGTACAGCACTTTGGAGACGTTTGTGTTGTTTAAATGTGCTATACAAATAAAAGGGATTGGATTGGATTGGATTGAATGATAATATATGCTGAATGTTTAATATGGACTTCTTGGAGAATTACGCCTCCTTCCAGTAGACCAATTTAATGATAATAATTTTAATCAAAATATTTGTTTTTGTCATATAAGTGCTGTTAAAATTAATTATATAGAAGTATGTTTGTTGATTTAGTGTCAAGTCAAAACTGAGCCCACATCCTAATAATCTGTATCACTAATAGATATAATTTTCAATTAAAATTTGATTTCTGTGTTTCACATTTGCTGTTGGAACTGTATTGTTCTTCTGTCCTTTTTTGAAATTGTGTCTCTTCAGTTTAACTGTTTAAATTGACAAAAGCAGCAAAACTGACAACATTTTGAACGAATTTGGTTGGAAATACAAGCACAAAGACAGATTTTTTAGTTGGGTGCTGATATTTTGTGTTTTCACAGATTCACGGGCCAGTAGAAGACTGAAAAGAGACGAACCTTCCTGTTCAGAGGGGGCAGATGGGTTCCCCTTAGTGTTACATGTGAAATGTATAGTTTGATGGTTACTATTGCAGTCTAATAAGTAACAAACATAATGTTTATATTTTGTATGTTTTTTTAATAAAAGGAATTAAATAAAGACATTGCTGACTGACAAACCTGTGTGATTATATTCACTGAAACAACAGCATGTCCACATTGTTTCTACTCAACAGTGTTTATTCACAAAGTAACATTTAGGTTTTGCACACTGGCTACCACGAAACCCTTGAAATGTTCACAGACTCAATTGTTCCTTCTCAGTGTCCAAAACTGGCAATACAAATACCAATCCATACTCACTAGTACACACAAGAAACTGGTTCCAAAACATATAAAATGGGGTGAAACCGTCATTCAGGCACATTTAAAATTTAAACATTTAAAGATAAGGCAGAGTTTCTGCCTTGTGTTCTTACGGAATATTCTGTCATATTACAGGAGAAACGCCACAGAGGGAAAGGTCACATAAAATATAATTTAAAAAAAGCCAAATACATAAAGGGTGGATCCCCAAACTTCCACTGCTCTTCTACCAGGGCATATAGCTGAACAATTAAACTTGTTTTCCATTCCTAACTACTCTTAATTGACCTTGACAGAGAATGCCAAGCAAAGTTTATGAAATATATTATATTAACGTGAGACAGCCAGAGTTCTGAGAGAATCTTCCTCACATTTACAGTAAGCTACTGTGTGTAAAACCTGGACAAACACTAGAAATGCATACATTGTTTACCGTGTGAAATTAAACCGTTTGTTTGGCTGACAGTTGCCTCTTTTAGGAGTCTTCCTAATCAAAGACTTTTTACTGCTCTGTTAAAATAGACAAGGAGGTGAAGAAACAAGGCAATGTTGAATTTGGCACAGTTGAATTTCTAATTCATCAGATGTACTTTATATACATCTGCTATTTTGTGGCCTCACCAAACTGATGCCAGGCAAAGCTTTGATTATAAAATATATGTTTTTAATTTCAGTTTGTGCAGATATTTGCTGCGTTGGTTTCAACCTGTAAATAAAAGACTAGACAGAACGATGCTACTACATTTTATCAGTCAAACTTTGCTAGCACAGAGTCACATACTGAAAAGGCAGTCGTACAAATTACAAACACAACAGTTTTCTCTTACTTGTCGCACAACTCCAAAACATTTTGAACATCTCCTGAATTACAGCAATGAAGTTTTTGCTAATTGTTATACCCATACAAATGTATGAAAATGATAAAATGTACTAAAATTACAAACCTAAATTGTAAAATGGCTCTTAAATATTTAAAAAAGGTAGCACAATAGCATAAACAGTCATTCATGAACATAAAGCATGACGATGCTGGTGTTTGATCTGTGTGTGTATGTGTGTGTTTTGTTTTTCTGTACTGAAAGGGATCATAAGTTGCCTGGGAACGACATATCTTATTAACGTCACATTTTATTTGCTCTGGCAGACACGTCTGGTCCCCCTCTGCTTTGGACAGATCTCCAGCAGCATGAAATGTACTGGGCCAATAACACCCATTCATCTAATATTAACACAATATTAATATACTAATATATTGGATAGATTGCTTGTGTCATAGTGTGAACTTATGAAGTTATCTCTGACTTTGCACTTAGCAGATAGCTCAACAGGATCAGTAGCTGAAGTGAAATTGGGCGGATCTGGGGTGAATCCTCTCTCCCAAGTCACAGCCATAGTGGCTCACTAGAGGGAAAAGTACCTAATGCAGGGGTGTCAAACTCTGGCCCACGGGCAATACCAAATTATTATATTATTATTGTAAATTAATGACATTGATGTGTTTTTTATTTTAAATTTGATTTTGCATGTCTGCACTATTTAGTTATATACTGTATGTTTATAAGCGTTGCTGGTTCCATATTTAATGTTAAAGCAAAACATGTTTGGTATATATTAAAAGGTTTATTTGTTCAATGTTGGCCTGCGATTTTATTGAAGTTTTACATTTTGGCCCATTGTGTATTTGAGTTTGACACCCCTGACCTAATGGAAATGAGACGATAGTTTCGGTCCAGAAAGTTCTGCTGACAGACTCTCCTGTATTTCTCCTTTGTCTTTTTTCGTTTTCTTCCTCAAAACACCTCGCAATGTCTCATTACTGTGCAGAAGCTATAATTCATATTTGTGATTTGGTCTGGTGATGTCAGGCTAGATCAAATGCCCTTTGTAGAATAGAAAGCCTGGGTGATTTCAGGGTGCAAACATAACAAAATAAGGCAATATTTGGATAAATCTGAAGATATCACCTTGGGATTTAAGCAATTTTGATAGACATTTTTCTAAATTGTTTTATAGCACAAATAAATAATCATTTAAGCATGACAATAACAAACAAATTAATTGAAAAAACGAAACAATTGTTAGGATATTAAGTTAAAGTATCTGTGCACGAGTATAGAAATATATTATAATATATGTTTTTTGTGTTAGCTAAGAGGTGCCGGCGGCGGTGGTGGCGGTGGCGGTGGTTGTGGTGGCAGGGAGGCCTCCATGTCTGACTTGCTGCGTTTGGCTGGCAGTGTGTGGTCGTGAGCTTTGCGTATGTGTCTGTAAAGATCGCCTGATTGTGTGTAGCTCCGGTAGCAGTAGCGACACTCATAAGGGCGCTCGCGTGTGTGCACTATGGCATGGCGCCTTAGTGTGTACGTACATGAGAAAGTCTTTCCACAGACACCACATGTGGGGACGTCCTCCACAAAGTTCCCCATAGAGTCCTGGAAGTCGTGGAAGTATGCAGGAGGGTCTGAATGCTGCTGAGCTGTGGACTGAGGAATGAGGGTGAAGGAGGAAGTGTCCTGGGAGGAAGGACCGGCACCGGAGGAGGAAGAGGAGGGAGAGAGGGGGAAGGAGTAGTCATTTGAATGGGAGGTCATTTGTAAGAGGCTCTGTTGATGAGAGGAGAGAAAGTGAGGGCTGTGCAGCTCCTCTTCTTCCTCATAATCATCGTCTACTTCCATCACTGGTTCTCTCTCTCTCCTTTCACGATGCTCGTCCTCCAGCTCTTCATCAGATATTACAATGGCCTCCACTTTGACCTTCACATTCTCTCCATCATTGTCCTCTGTCCTCACTCTGCCCATAGGAGGGTGAGATCTTTCATTTCTAGCGCTGAGTGAAGCTCCTATATTCACCTCAGGCCCCTTAAGGGTTTGGTTCTGAGAAGCAGAGCGGAAGTCAAAGCTTTGGCGTTGGAGCGACATGGCGTTCTGGATTTGAATCTGGGGAAGTGAACGCTGTGGTGACGAGTGTGTTGGGTTGTGTGAGGTTAGTGCTGGCGCTTGGATTAGCATGACCATCTGCTGTCCTCCGCCTGATGCACCTCTGTGGTCAGCCTCTGAGGGTTTCCTCAAGTTGTCACGTGGCAGTCGGGATACGTCCTGTTGGGGGCCGGGGGAGAGGCTGGGTCCTGACTGGGAAAAAGCAACCACGGGCCGACCACTCGCATGGCTCACCGGCACCAGAGAGGAAGAAGATGAGGAGGGCTGCTGGTTACTGCTATGGCTGCTGAAAGAAAGAAAGAAAGTTTTGAGGAACAACAAATCATAAGAATGTATATCAGTACATGGAGCAACAAGTTTACTTTTCCAAGTTAAAACAGTCTAGAAAATGTGCAGCAGCCCCTCACCTGTATGCCTCTGTGGTGCTGCAAGGGCTGCAGAGAGCTGACCCCTCTCCATGACCTTCAGTCAACCTGGCGTGACCTCCGGAGGCAGACCGGCCTGTGATGAGGGTCTGCACAAGCTCTCCGCCTGGAGGCAGAGGAGGGGCCTCCATGCCCGGCTGTGTAGTATCAGCGAGGTCAGGGCTCAGAGGAGTCTGTACTCGTGCTTCTGATGACCCCCCACCAGTCCTCCGCTCAGATTTTACAGACTCTAACTGGCTCCTTTCTGCCATTGTAGATACTGATGAGAACGGTGCTGCCATAGCAGCTGGATTCAAGTGCTCTTTGGCTATGGCAGCTAGCGGCTCAGCTCTACTGTCTCCCCCACCCTCCCTCCCTGTCTCTATAACCCTCCTCGCACCAGCGCTCTCGTCAGAGCGAGTGCTGTCTGCCTCAGCCAGAGGCCCTCGTCTCTGCAGTCGTCTCTTGCAGACTCTCACCACCTCGTTCATGTGCAGAAAGCTTGCAGCCGCCAATATGTCCTCCACCGGTGGAGACTCACCCAGCTGCAGCACGCCTTCATAGACAAAGTCCAAGAGCAAGCCAAACGCAGCAGCCGTGACGATGTCGCTGTCGAGGGTGACAGAGCTGCTAGCGCCGTTTCCACCGATGACCCCTGGAGAGTCTGAGTAGAACATGTGGAAGAAAGGCGAGCAGGAGGCCAACACCGCCCTGTGAGCCAGGAAATGGGATGTGCCCACCAGAACGGTGCAGTCACAGAGGAACCCTCGCTGACGCTGGGAACGCAGAGCTGACAGCAGCTGCTGGGAATGCTGTGGGAACTCCATCGCCTGAGATTAGATTAGAGAAAATAGAGAAGAAAAAAAAAAGGGACAATGCTGCCGTTACTGAAATAAATCACGTAAGACAGCTCTGTGGTCAGTAGCATTAAGTATCTTGAAAAATACTTTTAAGGTAGTTCTCTCTTGAGATTTCTTTAAAAAAACAAAACAATTTGCACACATTTAACATCAGTCATCTCTCTTGGGGAAAGCATCACCATATCAATTACAAAAAACATGTTTCCACTTGTAACTAAACGCATTCAACTATGTAGATACAAGTGGTTATAGTTGGGGTTTTTTCTTAAAAGAATGAAGAAACAGTCTTATTGTTTCCTCAGGAAGCTCTGCTTAATTATCCTGTCTTGACACAAATACTATGTAATGCCTGTGGTGCTGGCAGCGTTCTGCTCCAGTGAGAGACACAACCTTCTGAGTCAATCACTCTTCTTTACCAATTAGTCTTCGACTAAGATTTATTAGATTTTTTTGTTTTGTTTTGCTCATTTGTTTCAAAGATTGACATGAAAGCAGAACATAATATACAAACCCCTCATTAACCTTGGATTTTTATCATGCCCTCTGATCAATAATTCTACAAGATCTTGTTAAGCATTTTGTTTTCTCTGTCCAAAAACGGTTTGTCCAACGCAAGGAAACAAGTTTTATATTTGAGGAACATAAAAAACACATAAATATCATATAATAACATTTATCTAGGTTAGGTGGAAAAACATGTTAATACTGCCATAAATATTTTTTTTTATATATATTTGAAAGAGCCATTTTGTTTGTTTGTACATTATACATGTAGGTTCAGAGGTAATGAGTGAATAAGGGAACCTGTGTATGTTTCATTATTAGTGAGATGCCCAAGAGAGGCACAAAGTTTTTTGACTGACATTTCATTTAGGTGCGTTAAAGACTTCTCACCATAGTGATGTCCTCATTTTTGAATGGCATAAATGGATCACTACAATTTTTTTTATTTAGTATCCCACGCAACAATCCATTTTCACTAATGTGCCATATCTGTGTAATGCAAAACAATCTCAGGAATAACCCCATGTGCAATAATAATAACGTTCAATAGCAGCCATGTAAGTATTTATGTATATAATGTGTGTGTAATGATGCATGTATGTAATATCTCGTTTTTTTTTTTTTTAAACTTCCTTTTCTATATCTGAAGCTGCTGTGACGACTGAATGTCCCCAATGCCAGATAGTCTTATCTTAATATAGGAATAACATCAACACATAATGTCTAAAAATTAAAAGATTTTAGGGCAGACATTATAAAATAAACAGGTTATTATTAGTAGTACACTAAAGCAGGACACTTACGGTAACGGCTGTTTTCTCTCTTCAAACTGTTTATTGACAGCAGAGCGTCATTTTCATCCGTTAACGTTTCTAACGGTAGGTTTCCATGGTGACCTGCTCTCGGTCTTCAGTCCAGCAGCAGCTTCTTCATACGGGAGAGAAAAAACACATTTGTTAAGCAGCATGAACTGCATACCAAAACCAAATTGTCCCAAAAGGTGAAATTTCCAACAGGAAAAACAGCCAGGTCCAGCTCAACTATGCTAACAGCAGTTAGCCAACTTAGCTCAGCCTGTGTGTACAATCCCAACAGCGGAGCTAACCGCTGTTGACTTTGTTTGGGTGTGCCGGTATGAGTTGTGAGTTACCGTGAAACGGCCAACATAAAGTTTGAGTTGTGGTACCTCATGTTTTTCGAGGATATGATGAATATTTTCTTACCTGCAGGTGCTGGTTTGAGTGATGTTTTCTTCCAGGACAAAAAAAAAATGCAACTCTTCTTCTGTGGTGCCGGGCTGACCCGCCACCTGCAGGCGAGTGACGATAATAAACAGGAAGTGGACAGCCGCGCGTTTGTTTACAGGAGTTTAATGACAACAAGTGCGATCATGTGTGACATGACGTTGAATTAAAATTAGCACAATCTGTGAAAGAAAATCTAACAGCTTCGAATCATACCTGAATTACTGAGCCTACATTTAAATGGACAGTGGCAGAGGAGGAAGAGGAGGGAGAGGAAGGAGAGGAAAACGTGGGGGAGAGGTGAGAGAATGTGCCTCTAAAATATGGGATATTGCTACATTGTAAAATAGTTCAGACACTGATATCTGATTCATGACATCCCTGTATTGGCTACCATGGCAGGCAGTATGAATTGTTAAATAAGGTAAAGCCCGGGTCCTATATTTAAACCTGAGTTATTATTAGATCTAAGTTTGTGTGTGTGTGTGTGTGTGTGTGTGTGTGTGTGTGTGTGTGTGTGTACCATGACTGCTGCCATCTCCCCCACCAGGACAGAGATGTCCGCCTGTCTAAATCTATGTCTTATGCTCTTCGGCATGGAGCCAACCAGATGGGTCTTCAACTTGGTACAGGTGAGCTGCTCACAGTCTGGTCCAGATAATTCAAGTGTCCCCACAGTGATGCTGTCACAACTTTAATTTTATCTTTCTTAAATAAGTCACAAACATTTTTGTTTGTTGACATTGTACTGCTATAACTGCTTTTATTGTGGTTTCTATTTATGTTTTATTCTAACAGAAGCCCTGGGAAATTAAATTATACTAAAAATTAAAATAAAGATCATTCTATTATTTTCTATTCTGTTTTCTCTCATTAAGACATAACAGAAGGGAATGTTGAAATCAGCTTCTCTTAAATGTGACTATATTTAAATTATTTTTGGGGTACTTTATTTGCTAAATCATGTTTGGTTTGCTCACTCAACAGGCCTTTTTCTGGGCTCCTACAAAATAAAAGTTTGTATTCTCAATTTCACTAAGGCTGTAATTAAGTAGTTAAGTAGAAGAGAGTAAATCTAATTTTTAAATATGACCAAAGTCAACTTTTTCTCACAGATGGCTTCATATTTGTGGAGGAACTCCTGGCTCACGCTCAGTTCCGCTCGTACTCATTGGAGGACGTTGAAAGAGTTGTGGCCACAAATGACAAGCAGCGCTTTAAGCTTCGCTCCCACCCTGAGGACGGCCGCCTGCAGATCCGAGCCAGTCAGGGCCACTCAGTTCAGGTTTGGGGAAATTTAATTTAATCAGCAAACCAGCAAGCTAGGATGTATTATCATCCCCCTGAGTAGATACTGAACTAAATTTTCAATTTACAACAAAATTGCTTTTAAATAGAAACTTTTCCTTTATTGTTGAACAGCTGACTTAAATTTTAATAAGTTCAATTCACTTTATTCAGATGGGAAATTAATTCTGGGAATCCAACAACAGCTCAAATCACACTCTGATGTTGGAGTGCATCCAAATGTATTAAACCAATTAACACCTTCAAAATATTAATATAAATCTAATTTTCACAGGAAATTAGATTTACATGAACAGGAAAATATTATTCCAGTCAATACGTGTTAGGTGAAGGTACAAAAAGACTGGGGAATATCACCAATAGTGATGCCTGAATGCATCTTCAATTCCGTTTAAATAATTTTTTTACTCATTTGTCAAGATTGGCATGACAGCAGAACATGATATACAAACCCTCTGACCAATTTCTCTACAAGATCTTAATTAAGTTAAGCAACAAAATCAATATCTCACTCAGATGTTCCTGATCAGGCAGGTTATTTATTTATTTTCTGTTTAATTGAACGTAATCTGGCCAATAAAGTCTAATCTTAAACGCTGTGTTAATTATCGTTGTATTGTTATGGTCAGGTTGCAGATTTGGAGCTGAAACCGGTTCTGGCTGGTTCCCCGTACTGCCCTGCAGAGGCTGTTCACGGCTCTTACCTCCGCAACTGGAGCTCCATCCAGCAGCAGGGCCTGAGCCGCATGAGGAGGACGCACATCCACTTAGCACCAGGCCTGCCAGGGGAGGAAGGCGTCGTCAGCGGTAAGCTGTATGTGCTTGCGTGAAAGAGAAAGAAGTCAGCTAAACATTTTAACAAATAGGTTCTACAGCAGAGGTGTCAAACTCTGGCCTGCGGGCCAAATTTGGCCCGCAGTATAATTATATTTGGCCCGCAAGGAAATACCAAATGACAACCAGAGCTGGCCCGCCGGTATTATACAGCGCAAATAATACTACAAATCCCAAATTAAAGTTGTCTTTATGCACTTTTTCTTGCTAGTCCAAGGCATGGGCTTGAATGGTTGCACATTCATTGAAGGATATTATTATTAGTGATTTGGGTTATTATTGTTATTTTATTCTTACATTTATTTTTAGCCTGTGGAAAAAGATTACTGTTAAATTTAAATTTAAAGAAGGCCGCATATAAAATAAAGGGACATACGATTTTTATTTGAATTTTATTTAAGAAATGAATGCCATTGATGTGTTTGTTTGTTTTATTTGATATTCGATTTTGCATGTTTGCAATATTAAGTTATATCAAGCTTTGCTTGTTCCATTTTGTTTGAACTTGTTTAGGTCAATTTTTTCAATAAATATCAATGTTGGCCAGCGACTTTGTCCAAGTTTTAAATTTTGGCCCACTGTGTATTTGAGTTTGACACCCCTGTTCTACAGTGTCATTCATTTTCCACCAGGCATGAGGAAAGACTGTGATCTAGCTGTGTATATTGATGTCCCCAGAGCTCTAGCTGGTAAGCTCAGCCATAATGACTGCTACCCAATAAATAGATGTGATTTGGTCAATATGTTGAGGCAGAAATCCCTCTTACATGTGTTTTATGTGTCTGTCTGTATAGACGGTATTGAATTCTTCTGGTCAGACAACGGTGTGCTGCTGACTGCAGGCGATGCAGAGGGAAGACTTCTCCCTAAATACTTCAGCCGAGCCTTAAGACTGAGACCCACGAGTAAGAAAACTATGTCATGAATCCATTCAATGTCAATTATTTAATGATTGAGGGACGTTTTCCTTCACTGAAATCACTTTTGTCCTGTTTTTCAGGGAGCATCCTACCACTGCAGTAGCATCAGAGGATACCGTCCTGTTGTTGGTCACAGCAGGACTCGTCTGGTTGATGCATATCCCAGTTGCTGATGATTTTTGGTCATCAATAGGAGAATCCATTCAAAAATCATTATGAATGGGACTAAATTGGTAAACTTTAAAATGTCTGTGTCTTTATTACAAGAAGACAGATTAATCAGAAGAGGAAGGACTGACAGCAAGTAGCTCAACAGTTGGGCTGTGATCACCCCCTGGAGGATATTTTGAGTTATTCCTGACCACCACAGAGTCAGAGGCTCAATGGCTCCAGCATCACACCTATAAACTGTGCCACACATTGGATCTACATGAAGAAACTCACATTATTGTTTGTATCCAGGATTTGTTCTGATTTTGTTAGTACCCTTTGATGTTTTCTTATTTTTGCTCCTCTCTTATGTACAGTACCATTTTGGACACACCTTCTCATTCAATGTTTTCTCTTGATTTTTATTATGTAGATTAATACTATGAAATAACACATATGGAATTATGTAGTAAAAAAAGGATCCTTTTCCGGTTTGTTTCACACTTTTTGTTTACTACATAATTCCATATGTGTTACATCATAGTTTTGATGTCTTTAATATACTTTTTTAATGTAGAAAAAATGATAAAAGAAAAACATTGAATGAGAAGGTGTGTCCAAACTTTTGACTGGCACTGTAGTTGAAAGCACCCTAAGCGAGATAAGAAAAAAACTACCCATTTTGTTTTCACCGTCCAAAAGCTGTTTGTCCAACACAAGGGAACACAAGTTTTAAATTTAAGTAGCGTTTTTATATTTCTGTATCCCATTGACTACCAGGATAATTTCACCACGCAGTTGTAAAATATAAAACCCTTGTTATAAACTGTCTTATGAAGACACATAATATGTGTGGTTAGACACTTCACTGAGTATGGGAAAGCAGAGGATACAGACACTGTGGTTTTCGTTTAACGGACTGCTGTAACTGTTTCTTGTAGGATATGGACACACAGACATCATGTGAGGGGAGATAAATGGTTAGGAGCTTCCTGTTCATGAAACAACAGAATTTATCAACATAATATGTCATGACTATGAGGAGTGAACACAACAGAGAATACATTTGCTGTATTTATTTTATTAAATGTTTATTATTCATAATTTTATGTGGGAAAACAATTATTAAAAGCATGTGTTCTGCTGTTGATTCTTGTGTTCTTCTATCTTCTATAAGGCTGCAGCTCTGGACAAAAGCGAGGCTTTCTATCCTGAGCGACAGGAAGTCTGAATGCTGTGAGGCGAAACAGAAAAGCTGCTGCTGGCTGATGCAACTGTTGATTTTAAATTTCCATGAGTTGGGTTGTCAAGCCTGCTGATCCTGTTCCCAGCAGCAGTCCATCCAGAAGTGAGAGGATAGTCAGCGTGAAGACCACCAGAGTCCTGAACATGTTGTCCGTCCACTGATAGCTTATGACAGTGTGTGTGTGGAACAAAGGCTATATAAAAACTTGGATGGGTTTTAACGCATTTATACACGAACAGAATACACTGTTTTTGAACAGTTTTGAAATTTTTTGTAGTTGCCTAAATGGAACGTAAAATCATAATCCAACGCTGAGACACACAGGAGATCAGGAGCGTTTTAGTCTCAGAGAGCTTCATGTCCGCCGGTCAGCTTGTGGAAAAGCTCCTCATTGAGTGTGTCGCTCTTTGCACGACTGCGTGTCGACATGAAAATATAGCCTCCGATAAACTCATGAACAATTTTGCAGTCGGCAGTCACACAGCCAAAAGCAATGTTGATGTTGCCTTCAAACTCTATGGCCACCTGGAGGGGTCAGAAACACACAAAGTAAAAAATGAGCAGAGGTTTTGAAAGAAGTTTTTCCTGTGGAAAAAAAGTTGCACAAGGGAAGTTACAGTTATGAGAGGTTCCTTTAAAACTTCAGCTCTGCACTGTCAGAAGTGGTCCTCTTTTTATGGGTAGTGTTCATAGTCTATATAAAAGAAATATGACATCATCCATTGGTTTAAGGGCTACTGTTTTGAAGCCCTGAGTTCAGTATTTTGTCAGACACCATCTTGTTTTTTAAAGCCAGAAGTGACCATATCAATAACAAGGTAGCCCCGACCTGAAGCATACACTGTTTTACTATCTGTTTTATTCTAAATGGGAAATTAGAGTGTTTGCTGAGGTTATAAATTCAGTGAGAAGTAGTGTCACTTGCTCATAGATTTTTATATAAATGGTCAGAAAAGTTGCCTTAATGCTGATTGTAACAGACTTTGTGGTGCAATGGTAGCGCGTCTGACTCCACATCAGAAGGTTGTGTGTTTAAATAACGTCAGGGGCAATGTGTTGGTTTCTCCTTAATCATTAAAAAGCTGATGGTACAGGATGACATTGTATCCAGAAGTTGTGTAACAATACTGGATGCAGTGACCATAAGGTCACCCATTGGTTTGTGGACTGATGCTTTAAAGCCTCGAGGTTGGTATTTAGGCTATGTCCATGTTGCTTTTACTCAAACAGTGCATGTGCAGAAAGCTTGGAGTCGAAAGGACACCATGTTATCAGCTCATGCTAGTGCCAGTAAGCTTGGTTAGCAAGGGGCATGCATTGTTTTAAATGAACAGCCAACTTCTTTAGAGTGTCTTTTTGTCCAACTGAGCAATGAACAAGACATGCACTACTGTTTGGTTTGTTAGCTGACCTGTTGTTGACCTGTTAGCATCTAAAATAAAGACTCTGTGGCGCAACGGTAGCGCGTCTGACTCCAGGTCAGACAGTTGTGTGTTCAAATCACGTCAGGGTCAATGGGTTGGTCTCCCCTTAATCATTAAAAAGCTGATGATCAGAGGTCATCATAATTTATGTGTCATCATCTGTAGAACTTCATCCGCAAAACACAACAGGGCAATCAAACAGACAAGCGTAATCATTTGTGACTCTGCAGATATTTTCATGTTTTCCCTTCACTTTTTTTAGACTAGTCCAGTTTGTTTTCCTCATGAAACTCCTATAATAGTTGTGGTCACTGTGATGTCATGGTGTTCAAATTATGTCAGGGTCAACGCTTCAGTTTGTTCATGAAACTTTAAGAAAAGGCCACTGTGGTATCAATGTGTCCATTATATTTAGCCACAGTGAGTCAGAGAAACTCTTGTCAGATGTCTTTAGCTTCAGTACTGCAGAAACATAAGCTTAACATCTGCAGACTGCTCTCTCAGACACAAGGTGGACGAAAACATTATTGTCACCTGTCGTATGTCCCAGTTAACGTTCCACTGCTTCATGTTGTTGTAGCGCCAGGTCTTGACAACATCACCCACAGCCAGGTCAATACGAATCAGACGGTTTGGAGCAATGCCCAGAACCTCATCTTTCCTGCTGCCCTTAAACCTGTTGGACAAAAACCTTTTAGTTTTTTTTTCATCTTAAATCTTGCTGTGACAAAAGTCAAGCTTTAATCCCCCAAATTGTTGTGACACTGATTTGTACACTTGCTGGACCTCAGTTGGAGACCACCTCTTTGTTTTCGACATTTATCAACAATCCTATAGACAATACTATTAATCTTGTGACTAGTGACTCACACAGCTACAATTTGTTGACAGGAACTTACACCACGTTTAAAAAACATGTTAAATCCTGTCAGTGGAAGGTGGAAAGCACAGTATTACAGTCTTGAATTCTATATTTTCTAAAATCATGCCTGCTCATGAGTACTGCTTTGCTTTAACAGTAATAGAGAAAATGTTGTTATATTAACCCAGTTATACTAAAATGTGCCTTTCATTGCTGTAGTTTTCTAACTTTTCATATCAAGACAAAATGGTTTTCTATTGATGGTAACTGGCATTTAATATATTATGAAGGCTTTAAATTTAACCTTATACCTGACAACGACGTATGAGAGCCCAAAGTCGGGCAGGGCTTGCCAGATCTGCAGGAAGCGCATCACTGCGTCTGTCAGGGAGAGCTGAGCCACGTTCTGGTAGGCGTCCAGGATGCGAGGGGTCAGCTGGAGGAGCAGGCAAAGGGTAAAAGGTCAGATACCGGTAACTATATTTTCACCGCATCAGCACAAAGTGGGATGACGTTTCAGTTGCAGAGATGTCCAGTTCGCCCAATTACATAAAATCACTGCATTGTAGCACAGAAAAATAATTAAGTTCATTTGTGATTTGGCCTGCTGCAAAATGTCATGTACTGTATATAGGATCAATAATGAGCGACTGGTGAGTGAGATCTAACAGTTCTGTCCTCTTCTGTAGCTGCCTTCTGATAATATGAGACAATAACTTTCACTTTATTTATAATTTTTTTGTGCCTGTTCCACCTCTCCTGTACCTGTTTGGCCTTGTACTTCTTATGGTAGCGTGGCGACACCAGACTGTGAGTATTGATGCTTTCATCATTGGCAGGCGCGTTGCCATGGGAACTAGAGCTGGTCTTTTGCATGGTTAGGAAGGAGCCGATGCTCTGGATCTCACTTTGGTAACTGCTGTCGGCTAGACTCTTGCCTTTGGAGGCTAGTCGACATGCAGCCATCCACTGAGCATACTGCTGCTCCTGGAGGGCGAAGGACAACCACACAGAGCAAAAACAGTGAGAGAGAGTCTCGTGTTGTGGTCAGAGAGGTGAGACAGAAGTGGAAATAACAGAATGGAGAGAGATATGTGCGTGTGTTTGTGTGTCCTCACGTTTTCACAGCGCAGGTAGAGCTCGTTCATGCCCTCAGGTGCTGGTATCAGGAGTCTGATTAGGAACTTCTGTGCTGCCACATTAACGTCCGGAGCCACCTCACATCCTGCATGCAGGATAAATATCAAACCAACATCCAGTACTCAAGTTTAACATTTATGGGTCAGACAGAGAAATAAAGCAAGACCAGTGAGACAGACTTCCATGATTTCTCGCTACAAGCACCACGCCTGAGCCTTCAGAGTCCCTTTCACAGTTCATTTTCTGTATTTATGTTGTCATCCACATCCATTCCTCTTTTAGCCCAAAATCTTGTTTTTTAAAAAGAGCTCCTAAGTGGTTTATGGTACTGATCTAGGATTAGCTGTGACCCCATTAGCTTCTTACAGACGGAGGAGGAAAACAGACTTAAAAGCAACACTCACTTGTAAGCAAGACATTATACTGTAGTTGGGCTGAGTGATATGACAATAAATATATGGTCAAAGCAATAAAAATATATCCATCATATATATTTTTTTCTATATGGTTTCTATCGCAATGTGAAACTGGATATTCTTATAACGAAAAATACAATAATATGTTGATTACCTTTGAGGTTAATCTGTTGAATGGGCTCTCCGATGCTCTCCTCTTTGCTCTTGAAATAAGAGATGGAGGTATCCTGGAACTTGAACCAGTACTGCTTATATCCCTTCAGAGTCAGCCTCTTTGGTCTGAAACATTCAATCACTTTGCTCATGTCATCCATGTATGGTGCAGCACAGCTTTACTCAACTCTTTTTTGGCTTTCTAGTAACAAAAGCTGTGGATAGTACCCATTATTTTTATTGGTACTACCTCAGTTGAGGTTCCATGTGGTTCTCTCAACCGATACTAGAAGTGGAGTTAAACACTGCAGACCACTGATTACGCAGAGAGAATTGTCACTTGCATGACACTTTTTTAATAGCCCAGCTACCGTCAATAGCAGCCACAATAGTGCAATTATACACATCGTTGCTGAGCGGTACTGTCCACAGTGGAAAATGAAATAGAGAAAAGTCACTGGCGCCAAGAGTGAGTTCAGGCAAGTCAGGCCGAGCCATGCGATGAAAATCATTCATAAGACAGAAGAGGCAAACATCTGTCATATAGGCTGATGCTGATGGACGTCTGGAAAATGAATCTCACCTGAATATCTTCAGATAGTCATTGAGTTCTGGTGCAGTCATGTTTTCCTGGATAAAAAGATGTATTTCAGTGGATAAAAGCATACTCTTCTTTTGCTTTATAATAAAATACTGTAGTGTGTGGAATAGTGGAAAACAGTCCTAAAACAGTTCAAAATGACTATATCAACAACTTCAGTTTTACAAATCTCAAATAATGACATCTTAAAATATACAATTACGGTTGAGGTTTTAACACTAGTTAATTTGGTTGAGTTCTCTAATCCAGCTCAGTGCCAAGAACATCCAATATACAGACCAGCATGTCGGACGCGGAGCTGCTCTCTCCCTCCATCTTGACCTCCAGGGACTGCAGGGCAGTCTCCAGGTCGTCCATGGCTGCACAGGAGCTCAGCATCTGGGGCTCTGACTGAGACACCTTACTGATATGGTACTACAGGAGGTTGAGTGAAAGAGAATTCTTGTAAAAAGTGACATTTAAAGGTTTTAGGGCATGAGGAGTGAGGGAAATGGATTTGTAACAGCTGTTTTTCATATTTCCTTCCCTGCTGACACACATATATTTCCCTTCAGTAGCACAGCAGTGTTTTCTACCTGTAGGGCTCCAAATAACATCATTTCCTCCTCGGTGCAGTCGATGTCTTCCAGCAGGATGGCCCAGCGCGCCTGCTCATACAGCTGGGTCAAACGCACCACATCGTACTGCACAGTGCGAAAAAAAAGGTAAAATCAAGAGAGATATGCAATGTCCAGCACACATCTATGAAAACAACACACACACACACACACCTTGGGTTCAATATCATAGAAGGCAAAGTATTTGAAGCGAAGCCAGACTCTGTCATTTTCTTGGATGCCCTGCTGCATGAGACTGCGGGATGAGTCCAACCACCTGAGAGGGAGAGAGGTAAGTATTTTTTGTGTGTCTGACTGTAGAGCTTCAAAGTTTTTGTTCTTATCTCAAAACACGGAGCTTCTCATAATCTTTAATTAGACTGTTACTGGGGATTTCCACCGGACGCGTTAGTCTTGACATAAATAAAAAGTTTACAATGCTGATATGTGTGAGGGCGTACCTGCCGTTGATGTGGGCCTTGTCTACCACGCTGGCCGGGCGGTACTGCTTGGCAACGACCTCGGGGGCGGGAGGAGGCTGGGTGACTGACAGCATCTTGTAGATGGCCTCCATCTGAGGTGAGTCGGCAAAGTGAGCCGGCATGCCATTATACAGAGAGGGCCGGGACACTGCAAAGCAAGTATGGGAGGTTTCCAGGGAGATCACTTTGAAGAGTCTGACCTCCATAATAGATGACTCATTTGCTGCTTTAAAATACACATTAGATGCTTAAAAATTGCTGTTAGATATATTTCATTAATCGTCTCCACCATGCTACAAATCTACTTATGGATGGTTTACACGTAGACTCTCTGTTTGTTCCAAGCCCTCTGAAGAGAACTGGTCTCAGACCTCATCATCCAAAAATGCCCAAATAGTTTAACAGAAGCAAAACCGAGCAGAAATGGTGATTATTGCTATCACATATAGTTCAACTGATTTGCCGTGACTGCACTGAAAAAAAACCTGCGAGAACATTTCATTATTTGTTTGTATCAATCATACTGTCATAAAGTAAGGATTGCATCAATGTAAAGTCAAAAGACAAAGTTGATGTAGACTGGCAATTTTTTAAACTATAAATAAAATCTTTCATCAATGATTTGAATCTTCTGCATTTAATCAAAGTCTGAAGCTACCGATTATAAAACTTGTACATGTCAAAGCCTGCAGTGTGAATGAAGTGTGATGAGTGTACCCGAGGAGAGGGGCACCTCAGTGAGGTCGTAGATCTCCTCAGTCGAGTTTTTATCTTTCTTCTTCTTTTTCTCCTCAATGGGCCGAAGGATTGAGAGCTCTTCTGGGTGACGGATATCTGTATAGGTAATAGGGAGGAAATGGATGCAATCATCATTAATGTCATAAAATACATAAATAAATATGTAGAGAGACTGAGAAATGGTCCTTGTGAGCATGTGATTTGACTCTGTGGCGCAACGGTAGCGCGTCTGACTCCAGATCAGAAGGTTGCGTGTTCAAATCAGTCAGGGTCAATATGATTCTGTTAACCCTTTATCGGGCGAAGAACTATATTTGGTAACTTCAGTGGATATCAAAATGAGGTCCCCATGTCTCTCTGTTTGGTCGTAGAACCACATGGATTTCTTCCAGCTAATCAGCAAACATCAGACTACGTTACTGGATTAAAGTGGCAAATCTGCACGAAAAAAGTCGCAGATTTACGAGAAAAAAGTGGAAAAAAACAACTTTTTTCTCGCAGATTCACCACTTGAAATCTCATAAATCTGCCACTTTAATCTCGTCAATTTTTTTACCGTTAATTTGAGAATTTTTTTTCATAAATTTGTAACTTTATTCTCAAAATATTACCCCCCTCCCCCGGGTCCGTATGTTTTTTACCCATTCTGGCTGTATGTAATATCCTCCAATATTCTCTAGGGTTGAAATTTGGAATTTGTAAGTATTTCAATGAGTGCCTTATTAAGGGTTAAAAAGACAAAGGTTTGACAGGATGGGGTTGGATACAAGAAAATAAACATTACTGGATCACCCACTTGTTTGTTGACTAGGATCTTGAGGTTGGAACTTAAGCTGTTGACATGTTGGTCTTTCTCAACCGGTGAATGTGCAGAACATAACAGGATTTGAAAGGACACTATGTTATCAGCTACAGTGCCAATGAGCTTTGTTAGCAAGGTGCATGCATTGTTTAAAATGAACAGCCAATTCCTTTAGGGTGTCTTTTAGTCCAACTGAGCACAGAACAAGAAATGCACTAGTGTTAGATTGTTAGCTGATTATTTGACCTGTTGGCAACAGAAAATAAAGACTCTGTGGCACAATGGTAGCATGTCTGACTCAAATCATGTTCAAATCATGTCGGAGTCAACTTGTAAGATTCTCTTCCATTTAATAGACAATGGTCAAAAAGAAGAAGCATGTATATGTTTCACAAGGTCTGGGGATGTTGTCTCTCCACGATGGGACAATAAAACAGATAATTAATATAAATTAACAGTTTTCAGAAATGTAAGGATCTTTAACAGAAGTTTTCAGACTCTGTAGCGCAACGGTAGCGTGTCTGACTCCAGATCAGAATGTTGCGTGTTCAAATCAAGTCAGGGTCCATCATTCTGTTACTCAGACTGACTCAGCAGCAGAATAAAGCCTACCGATTACAGTACAGAAGTAAGCAATAATGCTTCTGCTTGTTATTGAAAAAAGAAAGAAAATAAACAAAAAAAACCAAAAACTGTCTATTACGGCTTCCTGAGAATTGGGCCAAGGATGTGCATACACTTCATAAACACATTAGTGTATGTGCAGTCAGCGCTTGGGCACAAGAAAGGAGGAGAGGAGGCAGGAAGGAAGAAAGAAAGAAAGGAGGAAACAAAATAAATTCAAAAGGAAGAATAGGAAAGTTAGAAGGAATGGAAACAAGGGAAAAGGAAAGGGAAGGAAACAGAAGAGAAATGGAGGAAATAAAGTAGAGAATGGAAAAAAGAAGAAAGGAAATCAAACAAAAGAAGGAAATGAAATTAGAAAACAAATGAAGAAACAAGGGATGGGAAGGAAATAGAGGAATTGAAAGAATGCAGTGAAGGAAGAAAAAGCAAAGAAAGAAAAGGTCAAGAAATTAATGGAGATAGTTTAAGGGGGGAAGAGGGATTCACCTAAAACAAATAAGGCAGGAAGACAGAAATAAAGAAGGAGACTCACTGAGCATTCTGCAGATGCCCATCACGGTCTGGAAGGCAGGGCTGGAGAAGCAGGCCCGGAGCCTCAGGGTAATGCCGTTGGGTAGACCCAGCCTCAGGGGCTTGTGTTGGGGCATGAAGATCAGCCGGGCATCGGCGTGGATTTCATATTTCTCCAGAGTCCAGGCTGTTCGCAGCAGCCATCGCTGCTTCTGCTCCCACCACAGGGCATGGTCCGACCAATCACGCTGTATCTCTGCACGGGACAGAAAACAGATGCTAAAACTGAGATACACAGTTAACGCCCCTTTAGTAGATATATAATCAATTATAAGGTTAAATAAGTATCTTTTAAGATAATTCCCAGAATTCACCCATCTAAAGTTTTTTTTACAACAATTTAAGAAAGACATAGACTTAAACTGCTCTTTCTGTGAAGGACACCCACAAGATGTTTTTCATTTATTTTGGTCTTGCCCTTGAAGATGAAGATATTTGTAACCTGATTTCTTTTTCGATTGAACCTCATTTGTCCCTGTTCTTTGAACATATACTGTTTGGTTTCACTGACCTTCCTTTTGCAAAAGAAAAACCATACTATAATATCATCAATCTCATGATACAGTTAGCCAAATGGCATATCCATAAATGTCGTTATGTTAATCAAAAACCTCTCTTTCTTGTCTTTGAAAATGAATCCCAACAATATATTAAGTCTATTAAGAAATCTACCAAAATGAAAGCTATAAACTTTGAATTTATGTACACTTTACAATGTTTTTGTATGAAAGCTTGCCTCTGTATTGTTGAAACCATATGGTTGAAACCCCCTGACGGCGTTTTGTTGGTGTATTGTCTTGTATTGCACCATGTTGCTTTAATAAAGTTTCAAAAAATAAAAATGAAACACCCCTTTAGTTTTGTGCTCCGATGTGTGAAGTGTAGTTGTCTTTTCAGACTCTATATATTCTCTATATCTGGGCTCATATTCTCTATATCTCACCTCATAAACTCGAATGTGGCTTCCGAACCACTGACAATGTAAACATTAATCATTCTACATACCCAGGGGGCAAAACCCATATTTTTTGGAAAACTGACACGGAATGTTGTAAAAGGTTTCACACCAGAAATGATATCTAGGACCTTCAAGGATCACAACCTGGGTGGACAACCCGGTCAACTAGCTACTGGAAAGCTACAGGGGGCCAAAATCCCCCTTTTGGGGACATTTTCCTGGCGAAATTTTGTAAATGCAAATATTTAGGTACTACAAAGGCATAAATAGTCCTACAACTTTAAAATTTGGCAGAGAGTATCCTGACACATAGGGGAAAGCAGGAAAAAAAGATGCTGGGGTTTACTGCAACTCTAGTTTAAGATATCACCCTCAACATGCCAAAAAAGACAAAAAAAAGTACTGTTCGCCTGACAAATGCTCATGAAAATTCATATTTTTCAACACTTTATGTTGAGTATCTATACCTAACATATATATAGAAAACTTCCCTAATTCATAAGCTTCCATTTGAGTCCAAGATGGCCTTTCTACTAGCTACTGGAAAGCCATAGGGTGGGTCCAAACAATGCAACCCCTATTGTGAAAAAAGAGTCAATTATGCGGATCAGACTCCATTCTATTTCTGAGTGGTTATTTGGAGATAGATTTGGAGAGATCATTCTATAAAAAACTGACCTATCGAAAGAGCACAAAATACACTTTCAGATGATGCCTTGGTTAAGCAGCTTGGTTCCCACTAAAGCTACATGAGGGAACTGTGCATTTTGTGGTCTCCCCAAAATGAACAAGCAGTGCACTTGTGGTCTTCTGGATTGCTTGCTGTTCAAAATAGGTAAATATGCTTAAAAAATTATTTCTTTATAAAATACTGAAGGATTTAAATTAATATTATATACAGAAGGACAGTATGTATGTTTGCCACCTATGCTAATTTTAGATTTTTTGATGTTTCAGAAACTGAGAACTGTTTCAGCTTGCTAGCTTGCTAGCAAGCTATTAAGCTAGCAGCTAACATTCAGCTAACATTCTGAAAGAAACTATAAGTCCCTTGTACTGTATTTTTCATTTTATCAATATATATTATATATATATATATATATATATATATATATATATATATGTTTATCACTGATTGAGAGTATTCCATGTGATGTACCAACCATTTGTTGCAGTGCTGTATGGGATTGATGCCACACCATGATGTACACGATGAAACATCTATACTGTATTTAGCACAAGTAAAGAATAGAGTGAGTATATTGAGACAGGCTGCACTACATATGATTCAATATATTTTTATAGAACATTATATTCAGTGGTGGCTAGTGGTGAAATTGATTGGGTGGGTTAATAAATAAATTATAAAGTAAAAGTAACTCTCTCTCTCTCTCCCTCTCTCTCTCTCTCACACACACACGCGCGCGCCGTGATCCACCTCATTCATGTTAGCGCCTGCCATTTTTCTTCTTCTTCTTCTTCTTTTTCTCTCCCATCTTGTCATTGGTCTGAAAACAGCAGTATTGGGCTAAATGAAATCAGCCCAAATGACAAGTAAGTCACGGGGGAGTGAAACGACACCTGTCAATAAGTTACCGGCCACCAGCCTGCTTCTAATTGGTCAGAACCGATCGGCCTGTGGGCTGAATGAAAGTAGCCCAAATGGACAGCAAATGGAGAGGGCGGGACATGGACGGGCCTGTCAATCATTTACACCCGGAAAATAAATTAGAGCACCCATTTAGAGATATCCATGTTTTCCTTTTAACTATTTGGTGCTTTTGCCACTTTAGATTTGACTAAAACTACATTACATTACATTACATTACATGTCATTTAGCAGACGCTTTTGTCCAAAGCGACTTACAATAAGTGCATTCAACCTGATGGTACTAGATATAGACCACAGGAATCAAGTAAGTACATAACTTTAAGAGCTAACTGTCATTGCTACAGGATACCAAAGAGGTTGGCTCCTTTCCTCGCAGCCACTGCTTATTGCAAATTATACACCTCTTCTTGGATTTAAATTTTTCAGTGTTTCGCCTGGTGAACCTGACATCATGGTGTGAGGAGCTGAATCCTGGATCAGCTAAATCTGATGCTTGTGCACTCACATCAGCTGAACGTCTCTTCTCAGCATATTGGTAGCTCCTCTCATTTATGTACCAATTCCGACATTTTGGGTGCCACTTTGGTGCACTGTCTTCCAACCATTTTTCTGACACAGAATCATGGTGCAGTCTTTGGAAGACTTCATCTTGACGCGCGTTAATGGCTTTTTTAAACTTGGATTTCGTTATGGGAGTAATAAAGTGTAGGTATGTATCAGACTGTCCTTGACATATGATACACTTTGTGTAGTCAGTGCTTTTGTCTTCACAACCCTTGCCACCAGACCATGTTTCAGCCGCATGGCAATATCTCCCACGTTTCTTTGGCTGGCTTGTCATCTTGCTACAAGAAGGAACATACAAAGAAATTACTCAAATTATATAATTGTAAATTTAAAGTAGTGGATTAAATTGTGAAAAATTACAATATAATCAGTGATGGCTGGTATAAATGGGCTAGCAGGGCTAAGCCCTCCCTATATTATGCAATAAAGATGAGAAAGTTATAGTTGTCTAAATAACATACAAAAGATTGTTGTTTAAAGTTTAGTTTTAGTTTGTCTGAAACACAGGCAGCAGCACGTATCTCTGCATGTCTGGCCGACATCTCCCAGTGGATGTCCTCACACCACCTCAAACTCAACCTGGGCAAGACTGAGCTACTCTACCTCCCAGGGAAGGGCTCTGACCTCTGACCTCCACATCACTGTCCAGAACACAGTGGTTGTCTCCACAGAAACCGCCAAGAACCTTGGCGTGACTCTTGACAACCAACTGTCCCTCTCCACAAACATCACCGCCACTACCAGATCTTGCAGATTCTTGCTGCAGAACATCAGGAGAATCCGTCCGTTTCTCACTCAGAAGGCAGCTCAGGTCCTGGTCCAGGCACTGGTCATCTCACGCCTGGACTACTGCAACTCCCTCATGGCAGGTCTGCCTGCCAAAGCCATCCGACCTCTACAACTCATCCAGAATGCAGCTGCTCGATTGGTCTTCAATCTTCCCAAATTTTCATACACAACACCCCTCCTCCGCTCCCTCCACTGGCTACCGGTGGCTGCTCGGATACGCTTCAAGACTCTAGCTCTGGCGTACTCTGCTGCTAACGGTTCAGGTCCTACTTACATCCAGGACCTTGTCAAACTCTACACCCCTACCCGTCCTCTCCGCTCTGCATCGGCCAAACAGCTGGCGACTCCCACCCTCCGTGGGTCAACTCGCCTCAAAACCTCCTCCAGACTTTTCTCTATCTTGGCTCCCAAATGGTGGAACGAGCTCCCCACCGACATCAGGACCTCAGACAGCCTGGACATCTTCCGCCGCAGGCTGAAGACATATCTCTTCCAACAATACCTCGGTTAAGCCATGGTCACCTAACACATATATATTATATTATTATTTTTTTTTTTTAAATTGCTCTTCTTCTTCTTCTTCTTCTTTTCTATTTTTTTCTTCTTTAACATATAGCCCTCCTGTAGCAATGACAGTTAGCTCTTAAAGTTATGTACTTACTTGATTCCTGTGGTCTATGTCTAGTACCATCAGGTTGAATGCACTTATTGTAAGTCGCTTTGGACAAAAGCGTCTGCTAAATGACATGTAATGTAATGTAATGTAATGTAGTTTTAGTCAAATCTAAAGTGGCAAAAGCACCAAATAGTTAAAAGGAAAACATGGATATCTCTAAATGGGTGCTCTAATTTATTTTCCGGGTGTAAATGATTGACAGGCCCGTCCATGTCCCGCCCTCTCCATTTGCTGTCCATTTGGGCTACTTTCATTCAGCCCACAGGCCGATCGGTTCTGACCAATTAGAAGCAGGCTGGTGGCCGGTAACTTATTGACAGGTGTCGTTTCACTCCCCCGTGACTTACTTGTCATTTGGGCTGATTTCATTTAGCCCAATACTGCTGTTTTCAGACCAATGACAAGATGGGAGAGAAAAAGAAGAAGAAGAAGAAGAAAAATGGCAGGCGCTAACATGAATGAGGTGGATCACGGCGCGCGCGTGTGTGTGTGAGAGAGAGAGAGAGGGAGAGAGAGAGAGAGTTACTTTTACTTTATAATTTATTTGTTAACCCACCCAATCAATTTCACCACTAGCCACCACTGAATATAATGTTCTATAAAAATATATTGAATCATATGTAGTGCAGCCTGTCTCAATATACTCACTCTATTCTTTACTTGTGCTAAATACAGTATAGATGTTTCATCGTGTACATCATGGTGTGGCATCAATCCCATACAGCACTGCAACAAATGGTTGGTACATCACATGGAATACTCTCAATCAGTGATAAACATATATATATATATATATATATATATATATATATAATATATATTGATAAAATGAAAAATACAGTACAAGGGACTTACAGTTTCTTTCAGAATGTTAGCTGAATGTTAGCTGCTAGCTTAATAGCTTGCTAGCAAGCTAGCAAGCTGAAACAGTTCTCAGTTTCTGAAACATCAAAAAATCTAAAATTAGCATAGGTGGCAAACATACATACTGTCCTTCTGTATATAATATTAATTTAAATCCTTCAGTATTTTATAAAGAAATAATTTTTTAAGCATATTTACCTATTTTGAACAGCAAGCAATCCAGAAGACCACAAGTGCACTGCTTGTTCATTTTGGGGAGACCACAAAATGCACAGTTCCCTCATGTAGCTTTAGTGGGAACCAAGCTGCTTAACCAAGGCATCATCTGAAAGTGTATTTTGTGCTCTTTCGATAGGTTGGCTCAGTTTTTTATAGAATGATCTCTCCAAATCTATCTCCAAATAACCACTCAGAAATAGAATGGAGTCTGATCCGCATAATTGACTCTTTTTTCACAATAGGGGTTGCATTGTTTGGACCCACCCTATGGCTTTCCAGTAGCTAGTAGAAAGGCCATCTTGGACTCAAATGGAAGCTTATGAATTAGGGAAGTTTTCTATATATATGTTAGGTATAGATACTCAACATAAAGTGTTGAAAAATATGAATTTTCATGAGCATTTGTCAGGCGAACAGTACTTTTTTTTGTCTTTTTTGGCATGTTGAGGGTGATATCTTAAACTAGAGTTGCAGTAAACCCCAGCATCTTTTTTTCCTGCTTTCCCCTATGTGTCAGGATACTCTCTGCCAAATTTTAAAGTTGTAGGACTATTTATGCCTTTGTAGTACCTAAATATTTGCATTTACAAAATTTCGCCAGGAAAATGTCCCCAAAAGGGGGATTTTGGCCCCCTGTAGCTTTCCAGTAGCTAGTTGACCGGGTTGTCCACCCAGGTTGTGATCCTTGAAGGTCCTAGATATCATTTCTGGTGTGAAACCTTTTACAACATTCCGTGTCGGTTTTTTTACTTTGCCCCCTGGGTAACAGGCCATTAAACCAATTATTACGAAAACCAGGCTAACATAATCAACTACCTGTCCCAGCACAGCACCGTAATACCAGCAGACTCTGTGGCGCAACGGTAGCGCGTCTGACTCCAGATCAGAAGGTTGCGTGTTCAAATCACGTCAGGGTCAGAATTTATTCTTCTTTTTCTTACTAAATTAAAGTCCGTTAACTATGTTTCAAGTATCAAATCTGTGTGGTTACTGCATAATAATGTTACTTAAAGCATAATAATGTTACTTAAAGCATAGTAATCCACATTTAATTATTTAATGCTGTGACAGTTTGGGCTAAGCCTAACGTTACCGTTGATTAACGTCTTTAATGATGATAAGTGTAAAGCATTTATACATTCAAGATTGCACTAACTGATGTAGTTACTCACGGTAATACCCCGTTACTTTGATGACTTAGGTGTCTTCTTGTTCACTATTTTACTCGGAGTTTGGCGGATTTATGGTGTTGATGCGGCAGCTAGCTTGCTAGCTAACGGAAAAGCTAACGTCTTTGTAACGGACTTTCGAGTGATGCTACAGGTGTTATGTCGAAAAGGGCGACCTAGAGCTGCTACGTAACGGTTCTGCGCATGCGTGGGAGCGTTGTTTGATGAGGGACGTTGATGTATCGAAATATGATACTCCTGTAATCATAAATAAAGATTATGATAGTTTCAAAATATACTCTCTAAATTCCTACAGTAGCCTATACATTAAATGAATGGTGGTGTATGTACATTATTCTAAATATGCTCCTTCTCTTCTTACAGTACACAATAATAAAAAACAACAACATAAAGATGTCATAATACTATATATAAAACTGGTACATTAAACATGTGTGTGTGTGTGTGTGGCGAGGATGTGCAGTTATTGATTGTGGCGGAGCTTGTTCCCCAGTCCAACATTTTCACCTAACTTAAAATATTTAATTGATATTAAAATGAATATAACATTATGTTTTAATTATATATAGCTGGAGAACATGTGTCCTTTGTCACGTCCCTATGTACTATCTGTGGCGCAATGGTATTGCATCTGACTCCAGGTCAAAAGGTTCTCTGTTCAAATTACGACAGGGTCCCCCAGCTTCATTTAACAAACAGCCGTCAAAAAAGACATGTTTATCTTACATCTAAATGTGAACTAGGCTACTATACATTGAAATTTCCATTAGTGGCTGAAAACTCAGTTATATAAGGATGTTAGTGTTTTTAAATGTCTTTGAAATACATTGTCAAGGGCTTTTGGCTTGTTTTGCAGCTATGCATATCTTTAAACCATGAACAATTTCAAATACTACTTTATATGGACAGGCATTCTGACATTTAGTTAGGAAAAGTAAACATTATGAGGTACATTTGCTTGTTTTTGACATTCCAAGATTCAAATTAAGTTTAATAATTATGTTTGACATATATGCAAAAGGGCAAGATAGGACAGGATGTTTGCTGTTTTAAAGCAGATGTTCATGATGATGATTTAACGCTTGCAGGATGTTTCATGAAATCTTCTGAAATCGTTTCCTACACATTACCTACGTAAATGTGAGTTCTTGCATGTTCATGCAAATGATGTAACTATTTTCGATCTGTGTACTGAGACTGAGAGAAAGACTGAGACAAACAAATTCAGACAGACGGACGGTGACCCACGTGTCTTTTCCACCAGCTTCAGGATGACCCCACCCACGTGGAGGTCAGAGGCCACGCTAAGGGTGACAGGTGGCGCGTCAGACCCCAGGTCCTCCACTGTGACTGACAGGTCCCACGCCGCCATACTGGGAGAAAGAGGTCTAGTAAAGTGGAGCAGACAAAAAGGAGGAGAAAGAAGTAAAGGAATTGGAAAAAAAGAAAGAATTAAAAAAACTATAGATTTTGTGAAATCATTAAAATGGTATCCATTTGTTCTGAAAAGCAAAATTGGCAGACAAATGTTATTTTTTGTGTTATTGTTAAGTGCAAATATATGACAGCTTAGGGTTTACAAAGCTGTCCAGCAGGACAAATACAGACTTTAATCAATCAGTGGGGTTACTCTTTCATTTGTCTTCCAACCACTTTGATTAAACTGCCAACACTGTTTCTTCAGCACTGAAAAGATAGTTCAGATGTATCATAATGCACTTAATAATTGAAGGTTTTAGTCTTTATTATTTTAGAGACCTTGTCACCAGTGAGATATTGTTCACTTTGATACATGAATAAGTTGTTAAAATGCCTGAGGAAAACATTTAAAAAGTCTCTAAAACAAAACCAGACTCTCACATTTCAGAAAAACTTTACATGCCTAAAATATGAAAGACAGTTTCAGTTCCACTATTAATGTTTTCTGCATTATTTCACATCAGTGCATAAAAATGACTTACAGGCATTTATAATTCATTCTCAAGAGGTATAAAACTGTAGTTAAAATCTGATATGCATATGCTATAAATGTAAAAACTTAAAAAAAAAGTGTGACTGAACCTGATAGATGTGAAAATAAAACAAAAACTGCTTCAATTTTTATGGAATATTTCAGATATGGAATGATATAAAGAGAGGCTATATGATGACCTGCTAATCATGCTTTAGTCAATCAACTGCGAGAAAAAAGACTTAACTCATGGTTCAATATCACATGATACTGAGTAACACTGACACACAGACACACACGAATGGATGGGTGAGTTGATTCTGTCCAGTTTGATGAGCACTTCCTGTTTCTTACTCGAACTATCACCAGGGACCCACACTTCCGCTTTCTGACCCAGCCCGAGGGGAGGTGCTTAGTCAATGCCAATAAACGCTGCATGCATATTAAAATGTAAGCCAATCTTAATTATATTACATAAAAATGCGTGTCTTTGCCCCATGTGTAGTTTCAAACACTAATATAACAGATAATGGTATAACAATGAGTAGATGACATGCCTGCACGCCTGCTTACCTCTTTTGTAGGCCTAAACTTTCTTTATCTGTATGTCTCTGAATAAAAGTTCTAATCTGTGACCAGTTCACTAATTACAATATATTTTGTTATGTAATGTGACCTCATAAATAATCCCACACCTGTAACACCCTCACAGGAACACATGCAGTTTTAATGCTCTCTCTGTCCTCATACTTTCACCCTTTCTCTCATGTCACACACACACACACACACAAACTTTGAAAGACAATACCGTCAGTCTCCTCCGTCCAAGGTTTTGAGAAATGGAAACTAGGGGGACCCCTGTGCCTCTGTTAGATCTCTGAAGAAGTTTCCCAGGTTTCTGTGACAATGTGCAGCAGTTCCTCCTCTCTCTCTGAGTCTCTTGGGCTGGGCAGGTTGCTGTCTCGGTAGCTGTGTCTGTGCTGCTTGTGTCACTTCTGTCAAAAAAGGCTTGTTCCCTTTTTTGTCAGTTTCCGCTGGGCGGAAATGTGAAAAGGGTTCAAGTTTTGACTGACAGGCTTAGTGTGAGTGATGCACAAAAGGCAATGTGTGCGTACGTGTGCAGACTGAGCATGCTTTGTGGCAGGCTAGATGTGAGATATTAAAGGGGGACAGATGACATGCTTTATTGCTCTCCTTCCTTTGCCTCTTTATCTTTCTCTTCCATTTTCTGGAGAAGTGCAAATACACATATAATAGATTTTAAAATGAGCGATGAGTCGCTTTTAGAATAGAATATGTTTTATTCTCACTGTACAAGTGCTGCATCAATGCTTTAATAAATACGGTAAAAAAACCCCAACAACAATAAAAATAAGTACAGATAGCAGTATTGAAAATAGCAAAAAGTGGCAAATGTTTAGCTTTGACAGCAAATCATTTGATAGTTTCTTTCTAAATGCTTTATTATTATTATTATTATTATAATAAGCCAAATAATTACAATGAATCCAGTTTATTTTGATGCCATCAAAGATAAATTGGCTCACTGGTTTGATGAGGGGAAATTAATTCTATCTTTGATATTTGACCTTCCTTGAACTACAAAAATTACCAAATATTTCTTGCCTTCAGTTGTAAATTCCGATAGGGGGCGACACAAACTCAATGTTTGGGGCAGTAGAATAATTTCCCTTCAGGGGTGCTTGTTTTTTCGCTGGGTGCTGATTGAGTAAAAACCGTCTCTATAATGACATATATGGAAACTACACGTAACTAACGTTTAAATATGTAATTTGATTGAATTATGAACAGCTGTATACGACTCACACATTAAAAACAAGTTTTTAGGGCCTTTGTTACAACTACTGTATTTACTAACTTGTTTGGTCCTTCATCTTGTAATTCTTACATTTCCGACAGTATTGAAGGAGGCGTGAGATTGTGGACGTTGGCCTCGGCTTTTCTATTTCATCTGAGTCGGGGGGGTTTCCGCTTCATGTCAGATATAAAATAGAGCAGCAATTGTCATATTGTAGCACACTCTCGTTTTACTGGCAATATTACAAAACCTTAAATAACGGCCTGGACATCGTACGAAGGCGGAATGGCATGTTTTTTAAAATGTACTATTTAGTGACAGCTACCTGGAACCCCTTGTAAATCGTACATTCCACATGTGAACGTCCAAAACAAAAATGGCACATGAGCACTAACTGGCGCTCATCGTTTGTGTCGAAAACGAAACCTAACCACCGTGAGGCTGACATTGATCCCTGTAACACGAACTGTTAGCCCCCTCGCTGTCACACAGGCATGGCAACGCAAATATCAGCTCTATTTTCATATATCAGAGCCCCACTGTGTGGTGGCCCTATGTCCCGTGTCCGTGCTGACTTCCAGGGAGCCGGTGTCAAGTTCAAACACTTTTTAAGTGCTGGGAGCCCCCGGCTGGGAGCCAAGCCAGCAACCAGTCCTGCCCGCGGCCATATTAACGCTGCCCAACGAGCACAGAAGTTTTCAACAACAACAGCAGCAGCAGCACTTTGGAAGACCGGCCAAGCTTCCTCTTCTCCCCGGGGCAGCAGAGGTTGGGTGGGAAAGCTAGCCCTCGGTGTCGCCCTCGGAGTGAGCACAGCCGCGCTGGTCCAGTCTCTCCACACCGGGACAGTGACCGCCATGGCCCGCAAAGTTAAGCTGGACTCCGCTGAGGGAGACTGGAAGCAGACGAAGGGTGAGACTGTTCACACCAAAGCCGAGAGGATTTTAATTTAATTTTTACAACAGCTACCACGCAGTGTGCTTTATCCACAAACGAAACGTGTGTGCTGTCACATGACCCAAACACCTGTCCAGCTGTTAGTCACTCCCAGTGTCTACATGCTCCTCAAAATGAGGATGCCAAACAATTATCACAGCAAAGCAGCAGACCATACAATAATACAGTTATGGAAAAAATTATAAGACCATTGTCTTCTTCAATTTCTTGTTCATTTTAATGCCTGGTACAACTAAAGGTACATATGTTTGGACAAATATAATGATAACAACAAAAATAACTCATAAGAGTTTAATTTTAGAGGTGATATATAGCAATTTTCCATGGTTTTCTTGATAATAACCAAAATCATTATCAAGAAAACCGTGGAAAATGGCTAGATATCAGATATCAATTACACTCCTATGAGCTATTTTTTGTTGTTCTCATTATATTTGTCAAAACATATGTACCAGTTGTACCAGGCATTAAATGAACAAGAAATTAAAGAAGACAGTGGTCTTATAATTAAAATGAAAAATAAATTAGAGACATTTTTTTCAATGACTGTATATTAGATTAGAAACTGAAAATCATTTTTTTATTTTGTTTTCTGTAATATCAAATTCAGTTAATGCACTATAAACCCACAACATATTAAAAACACAGTGTTAGTCAGTATGGTATGTTAGTGTAATGCATTGACCTGAGAAAATAATCAGATTATTTTCTGAAATAACATTATAGTCTCACGAATAGAGGGAAAAAAGGAAAAAAACAACAACAGAATTTTCAAGCAAAAAACTGAGATAATTATCAAAGATTTTCTTAGTTAATTAGAGAATTATCTTAATTCAGACAAAGAAGCAATTTTTATTTCCATGAAAGGTTTTATTAGAATTCTGAAATAATCCTCTTATTATTTAAAAACAACAAAAATAAAGAAAATGCATGAAGCATCCATGGTATAGGCATGATGTCAGAATCAGAATAACTTTATTTCCAAGTAGATTTTCACTTAAAGGGAATTTGCCCTGGAGCTGCTGCATACAAAAAACATCTTAAGAAGAAACGAAAATAAAGGCAAAGACAGAAACAGTCAAGCACATAAATATAGAATAGAAAAATTACAATAAATGTATGGAAGAGTAAGTATTTAAACAAATATGTACAAAATAATATGCATGTTTTAGAATGAGAGAGCTGCACAGCTTTGTGCAGGATGTGCAAAAGTTCACAATAAAGAGAGAATATAAATACCTTTGGACTGCAAGGAATGATCATTTTAATTAAGCAGTGCCCCAGTGTGATGTCCTAATTTTAGTTTAATTGAAACAAACAATGGATGAAAATTGATAATAACACAAAACAGAGATAAGGAAGCCAATTATATTTATTTCATAATTTTAGTTTAAGAAACTGCAACTAGTACTACTTGGATTTTATAATTAATAAAAGAGTTGTGCAATAACTCAGAAACCACAAATTGAGTTCCCACTTATTAAGCCCTAAAGTACCTTCCTTGATATTATATATAAGCCTATTAATAATAATAATAATAATAATAATAATAATAATAATAATATTATTTTTCTGTCTTCATAAAGTAAATATGTGATTCCACCAACACATAGAGCTGCACAAAGACTTTCAGGGTACTTTAATCTTATTGTGCACCAACAATTTATGTACCTTTTTATAGGAATTGCACTGTTCATTAGATGGGATTCTCTGTTCCTTAGCACACATATATAATATCAAATGTAATAAAACAATAAAAGAACACATTTATGTTGTATCAATCCAGCAGGTTATTTACTGTCTGTCCTCTTTCTCCACCGTCTCTCTAAGACTTCTTGCTGTCTCTGTCTGTGACGGACAGGCGCCAACACTACAGGACTTCTAACTTTGTGCCCTTGGACGACATCTCTGTGTGGACTCCCACTGCAGGTCAGACACCCAACATCAGTCAAAGTCACTGTCAGATTCATTCAGGGTCGGGTGGTAGAGCTGGCGAGGCTTCACTGGAGGGATGCAGCAAGACATGAATACTGTTACTAGTATTATAAGATATTTGGCCACATCACATCAAATAACTTCACAAAAATGATGAGCACCATAAAAAGAGCAGGCACTATATTTGTATATGTATATTTATATATATTTATATATATATATATATATATATATATATATGTATATGTATATATATGTATATGTGTGTGTATATATATATATATATATATATATATATATATATATATACATATATACATATATGTGTGTATATATATATATATATATATATAATATAAGCTTCTGATGATCAGAAATCAATAAAATGATCACATAAAAAGCAAAAGATGAACATACTGATATTAGATGTATTCTAACACCAAGCTTCAATAAATATTCTTTAATTTTTCCAATTAAAGTGCTTCCAACTGTCTTTTTTTGTTCATCTCTATCTAACATATATAGATGCCACTGTATCTGACTGAGAAATGCAAACAAACAACTACATGTTTGCCTTTTTATTCTTATTAAAGGGCTCAAAAATATGGACAAAGACTAGTTTGACTAGTTTGTTCACCTACCAACCCCACTTTAAATGCTGTGTTACTCAAATGTAATGAAACAATTTAACTTTAACATTTAATTGGCTCAATTTTGTACACATAGTATAGAATTCTAAATAGTGAAATAATGTTATATATTGAATTCATTTCTGCAGTCAGGATTTCAAATATTGCCGTGAACATGATTTTCTCATAAAAGACCAAAACCACAGAGATAAAATTAGATCATTGCAGGTTTATGTTCAGCTCTTCCATCTCAAAATAATTCACAAGTTTAGATAAGTAGGTTTATATCTCAATTAAGTACCCAAATCTATAAAATGGGTGTTAAAATCAATGTGAAATGTATGTCCCGAGAAGGCCAGGGTATATACAGTGTTAAGTATTTTCAGTGTAGATCAGAATACAGTTAGTTCCGCTAAAAATGGCCATATATCCACCTTACATATTTTTGGTTCATAAGAAGTAAAAGTAAACAACCCTTCCACAGCTGTTTTTATAATTAAACCTTAAATCTTAAAATACCTCTAATTTAAGAATTTTTTCAGCATTAAATGAGAAGTGTTTAACCACTAAGACAGTTCACCTGGATAATAAAACTGATCCTGACACTGAATGCATGGTGTGTCTCAGTATCAGATGGTGCTGAAAAAACTACAAAGTACACGAGGAACAAGTTGTTGGACAAGAAGATTTCCCTCTACAGCGGTGACATCACCATGCTGGAGATAGACGCTATCGTCAATGCAGGTATGTGTGTAAATGAGTGAGTGTTTGTTGTAGTTGGATCATTGTGTAGATTAGTCCTCCAGCGTGGTCACCATTTATCTGTTTCCACTCATGATGAAATAAATAAAAAACAAGATAATTATATATTTCCTCTATTTTGAAACAGAGGTAATATCGTTCAAGATGAAAAGGAAATGAAAGTACAAGTGTGGAGTTTAGTGCTGCAACTAATAACTATTGTGATAAGGGATTCATCTCTGGAGAGAAAAAAAGCTTTTTAGTTTTTATTTTCGAAATTTAAAAAACAAAAACACACCTCGTTTTCTTCTACAATGCTGTTTAAACCATTTACAATCACATGTAACTAAAACATAATGTAACCCTGTTGTTTTAGTTAATGATTGCAGTTGAAAGAGGCAAGTACAGACAAAGCGGCTAGAATAAAAATATGAAATAAATGTTCAGCCATGCACTAGGAATGAAAGGGAAATATAAGTTATATGCTATGAATTATTAATATGCGACTGCTTAAGATTATTTTTGCCCATACCTCTTTTGAAACGTAGATGCATCATTTTATAAGAGCTTTTGACTTGATTCGCTGGAGGTCATGGCTGAAGCGAGCTGACTCTGACCTCTTCTTTTCAAATGTTTAGCTGGTAAATGAACTCTTGACTGTGCGTTGAACACAAGGCCTGCACTTAATCCTTGTTGAGTCATCTGAAAGAATATAACCATGATTTACATCAGTTCCTCATCCTCCGTAGTGCAGAATGTCAGATGAAAATGTTTGAACAAGCTTTTTGCACATTGCCCAAAATTCTAATTATATTTATAATTGTTTTTGCTGATTTTTTCTTTATTGCTTAGTCGTTTCAAATAAGCCCTAAGACAAAAAAGGTTATAACGTTACGGTGAGATGCAACTATTTATCAGTATTTGATCGGATGTTATTCAAGTTTCTGCTGTTGAGACATGAAGGTTTCACGTTTGACTGTTTCAATTACATGAAATCTTCCAAAACCTCTGAAATGTGACGTAGTTTCCTGTTGCTGTGTAAGTGAATGACATCAGCTGAAAGGAGCTAAACATGAAACACAGCTGCCGACCTGATTTCAGCTAATTAAAGTTTTCGAAATCTCCTGTCTCTGGCAGATTTGTGTCTGTTTTGACAGACAAATGTAATATAAATACCTTCCTTTCTTTTCATCTAATTTGGGGTGGGGATCAATGTAGCCTGGTGGTCACTTTATCAAATATTTCCTTTAAACTAGCTTTATCACAGGCCTGACTACAATAATGCATCACATAATGGAACTGACAGAACTGACAGAAGGTATTTCTGTCTGTTACGTTTGTTTTCAATAAACATGTAACTGTGCGTTGTTGTAGAGCGTTGTCAAGACCAGGGGTCCCCAAACTTTTTTCGGTGGGGGCCACATCAACTTTTCTTTCTGTGATGGGGGGCCGGGGTCAGTCTATAACAGGAAATGATATGGGCCAAAGTGACCACCAGTGTTATTGTGTAAATATAACGATCATTTGTTGGCCTTGGCACCACCTGTTGGTTTGCAAAAAAGTAATAAAAAGTATTCACGTTTATTTGAAGTACCACAGATATTCCTTTTATTTTGTAGAAAATTAAAACACAAGCTGATGCCAGTTAACAATGATTTTGTTACAGGTACAGGTGAAAATAGATTCTGCATTCAGAATCTATTTTCCGTTCCCACATTTTGTTGACCGACTCTCTTCCGTTAGCTTGCCTTGCCCGCGGAAACTTGACGCTTACGGCTTGGCATCACGTAGATCGGAATATACCATTGTGTGAGGGGGTGAAAATTAGCTACTACTGTAAATAATTCACAACTAAGGTCAATTTTAATTAGAACGCCTACCTTAATCATTACATGTGGATATTTTATAAACAAATATATAATAAATGCAATTTAAAAAAACAGGCCATGTTTAGAGGGACTTTTGGGCCACTCCAATTGCTTTGGCGGGCTGGAAGTGGCCTGCTAGACTTATCAGAAAATCAACACTTGAACATCATCAGTGTGATAAAAACAACAACTACCTAAAAGCACAGTACCGATCTGTGGGAAAAAATGACTTTGTACTGTGATTTTTTTGTTTGCTCAGCGTGACATGCACTGCAGCCGAACCACCAGGGGTCGATCAAGAAGTTCGGTTTTACTTTTGGGGAAAAATCATGTGAAATCATATGATTTTCTCCATGTTCTCTGGCTTCCTCCTACAGTCCAAAGACATGCAGCTATGGTTTTATGGTGACTCTTAAGTGCCCGTAGGTATGAATGGTTGTCTCTACATATCAGTGACCTGTCAGTGGTGTAGCTCTCCTCTCACCGTGTCAGCTGGATAGACTCTAGCCCCCTGAGACTCCATCAAGGATGAGCGGCCATAGATAATAGATGTCTAAATGAAACCTGTAGTCTGTTTGTCGATGTGAATGTACTGTATATAGATTTAGCACAAAAAAACCTATGAGGGCGGTTTGAGCTCATTATGGTGTATGTATGATGTGTTCTCTGGGTGTGGGAGGAACAGCTGCAGGCTTTTATGTGGCTACCAACAGGTTTGTACAGTGAACTAGAAAACAGAAACAACAGAAAGGTTTTTAGGATCAGAGGGACTGCTGATCGACTCCCTGAAAACTTCAAAAGTAAGCAGAGCAACCTCAAAGCAGAGCTTGTGTTTATGTGAAGTGTCAGCACTGAGCAGATTATGGATAAACTGCTTTGAAATTAAATAAGTGGAGTTAAAGTGATATGATGAAACAGACTCCTTAGATTTAATCTAGAGATAGCTGGTGCTTTGTGAAGGCAGGAATTGGTTCAACCAGCCGTCAGTGAACAGAGCTCATCATAGTTTTATCTGGGGATCACAGCAGGAGTAGTTTATAATAATAAAAGCATAAAATAAATGATTTGGACTTACTGCATGCACACATAAAGAGCGTGTTTTATTAATGCTCTCTGCATACCAGACTCATTGTTTATTTTTTGTCTTGTTTATGTAGTATCCCCCAACCATTTGTTTCACAGACACTACACGTGTCGTCACAAACAAACAAAACTCTGATTTGTTGCATAAACTGATGCTGCTTTTGCAACATATGGTTATTTTTTATTATCAGTTGATTACTTCTTAGACCAATCCATTTAGTCCATCTGATGGGAGCAAACTTAAAGATATTGAATTCCTTAGTATGTATCCTTAGTAAGAATGTGAATTTTGGGGGAAAAATCAAGGCTAGAATCAAGAATAGAAATGTAAGATGTTTTGATGTTTTTTTCTGACCTTACTTTTAACGTTAGTAAATTGGCTGTGTTGTGCCGCCTGCATGTGTGTTCTCCGTAGCTGTGTCAGTGTTTCAGACGCCACCTGCAACGGCCACGTGTGTGCTGTTCACACATTAAAACCTCTCTCTCTTTTTTAATTGTCAGTGTGCTGCTGTAAAACAACTTCTTATAGTAATTAACCTGTTATCTGTGTGTAGGGTCCTTAAGTTTGCTGTTTTCCATATTTGGCATTAATTAATTCGATTGTCAGAACAGATTTTTGACAATTAATAAATACTGACTAATTGTTTTAGCTAGCAGGAAAGTGAAGACAAACTGGCAAAAAATATTTCTTACACGGTGACAAAACCTTTAAAACGCCTGCAGATATTAAGACAATTAATTTGTTCCAAGTCATGATAAAACATCAGTGCTTGTGAGGAAAACACATTTATAAATACTAAAATGAAATTACTTGGGCTTTCCATTGAGAAACCAAATAATTACTTAAAACACAAAAGTGTAATCTTAGCTGTCAGAACGGAGCTGCAGAGCAAGAAAAGGCTGGAACCAAATTGAGTAGAAAGCTGATAATATCAATGGATGTACTGTATTAAATTCATCTTAGACATTTTGATTAATTGAGTCATTCTTACCCTCATGTGTGCATAAACTACAGATTATAATATTTTTAAAATAAAAAAGGTATCAGTATCAGCCATCAGAAGCACATGTTTATCATATTGTGCATCCCTAATCTCTATACATTTCTTTTTTTCTTTTTCTCAGATCTTTATTTAACAATGAAAGAAATACAGGCATTCAGTATATAAACAAGATATACAAAGAAAAATGTCAGTTACAGTAAATCAAATACAGTATATAATCTCTATACATTTCTTAGTCAGGTAGTTTTCTTCTGATGAGTTGTTGTTTTCCAACACTTCCAGTAGGATTTTAGCATTTTTTTAATTAGTGACCATTAGATGGCGCCAAACGCCAGTTGATTTACTGAAGACCTTCTCTCATAAGGCTGTTTGGGCATTTGGGGGAAATTTAATCGGTGTCTTGGCACAGACGGTGCATCAGGAGAGAGTGAAGCAGGCCAGCATGCCTAAATGATGCTTGATGATGAGGCTTTAGCAAAAAATGATTGATCCTCATTGGCAGCTGACTGTCAGCAGGTGTACGCTCTGCCAGCACCGAGTGAATATGTTGATCCTCGCTCTCATTTATGGCGTTTCTGCTTGTGTTTATGTTTGCACTCGTGAGTATTTATGCATCTGCCTGCAAATGTTAAAGTAATTATGAGTGTGTGTATACAGTAAGTAATTGTAATTTGTCTCTTGTGTGTCTGCGGAGACGACTTTGTGTTGCTGTGTGTGTGTGTGTATGTTTTTTACAAGAGCTTTTTACAGAGTCGCGCGATGCAAAGTAGCATGGAATTAACAAGAGGGAAAAGCTAGTAAAGTGTCATTTAGCAGAGAGGACGAGGCAAGGTGAGGGCGGGAGACGGAAAAATACACAACAATGCCAGAGGAAACATGACTGAGAGATGGAGCGTGAGGGAGAGTCAGCACGCCGACTCACAAAAAGCGAGGGGAGAGTCTGGAGGAGTGGAAAGAAGAAGATAAAAGAGAGGTAGGGAGAGGACACAGGCTAGTATTTAAATCTCAGACTGCATTGCCATGGCAACAAGCAGGTACAGGGTACCCACAAAGGGGTTTTGGGCAGCAGAGTCTGATCATCCTTCCTCTGTTTGACTGACTGGCTGGCCAGCTGACTGTCTCTATAGTCATTTTGTCGACTAAGCGGCTGACCTTTTCATTCGATGACTAACTGATTGAGTAAGAGGCTTTCGGTGATGGCAGTGGGACTTAAAGAGATATGACATTAAAATAAAAGAGGGGAGCGCACAGACATCGAGGGATACGAGAACAATTAGGAAAGAGACAGTTAGTTACGCTCATTTGGAGAATTGCTCGCGAGCTTATTCTCCTGTTGCAGATCTAACAGCAAAGCATGAGCGGGAGAAAGCAGCCAAATCAGCGCCTGTGGTTTTTGACATGTGGAGGGGAGTGATGCAGATTTTTTTTCTGGCTGCTATGAGAGGCCTTGAGGAATCATTTAGCCCGTAACGCATCAAACATTCGATTGTAGCCAACTGTGGCCAATTATACGCTATACTGGCAGACTGGTAGGCAGGTTGGGAGGGGGGGCTTGCAGGCCTGGCTGGTGGTGAGCAGTTGAATGCAGACACACAAAACACACACATGTAGGTTTGAATCCACGCAGACACAGAAGCACTGGAGACCTGGGAACAAACAGGTGGAAACTACCTACAATCTACTTCTTTCTACCAGGGATGGAGTATTCGGATGGATGGAGACTTGGTTACTCGACTACAACACTGCTTTCTACTACCTACCTACTATGCATATTTTAGGGAATAAAATGGTGTAAATTTAGTACTTATAATTAAATAAAAATATTCTATTGTATTTTATTGTACTTGAATACCGGACTGCTGTGACAACCGAATTTCCCTTCGGGGATGAATAAAGTAATCTATCTTTCTATCTATCTATCTTATAAGCAGTGGTGGAATGGAACTAAGTACATTTACTCAAGTACTGTAATTTAGTTCATTTTTGAGATACATGCACTTGACTTGAGTATTTTTATTTATGTAACTTTATACTTTTACTCCACTACATTTAGCTGCCAGCTTTAGTTACTTTTCAGGTGAAGATTTACCATGAAAAACATGATTATTTTGAAACAATTATGCACTGTTATAAATGTAACCACATCACAGTATTTTAAGTAGTTAAAATCAACCCTACCCTGACAACAAATGCTGCTTGTGTAACAATAATAAAATGATATATTTGAAATATATATAACAATCAGAGTGGGGCCACACTGAATAACAAGTAGCTAAGTGAGGTTTTGAATGCAGGACTTTTACCTGTAGTGGAGTAATCTCACAGTGTGGTATTGGTACTTTTACTTAAGTAAAGGATCTGAATACTCCTTCCTCCACTGGTTTTAAGGCTGTTATCGATGAACAAATTCTTAGTTAACCAACACTCACACAAGTATGCCAACTAATCGATAAGTTGATTTAACCAACACAAAATATGATTGAAACAGGTTTATTTTTATTTAAGAAAAATAGGTATCATCCAAGCATGTCTGTGCTGCAGCCTTTACAGTATTAGGGTGTGAAAAAATATACTTTATAATGAATTATATGCCAGTTGAAGCTTTGAAGGCCCAACAATTGCATTGCCAATGATTATTAGGTTAGAAAAGACAATATTTGCCCGATTTAATGTGATTTATGATATAAAACATCCCCACTTACTGTCGTCTATCTGAATACAGATAACATCTCCGTACAGCTCTAATATGAAAGATGCTGCTGCACCCTGTTCCTTCCTTCCTTCTTTCCTTCCTTCCTTCCTTCCTTGCTCCCTTCAGTCTGCAGTGATTGTTCAGGTAAAGAGGGCGTTGCGGTGAGACTGGGCGGACGATGTTTGCCGTTTGTGTCGTTCTCAATAAAGATCGGATTTACAGTAACTCTCCACTCCTCCCCCTTCTCCTCCTCTTCTCCTCCCCCTCCTCCACCCTCCTCCCTCCTTCCTTCCACACTTTTACAGCCCCTGGCTCCTGCCCACTCCTATAAAACACTACAAACATAAAAACCCACAAGCACTTAAGAGCCGTCCTGGTGAGGAGGAGGGGGCGATATGGGGGGGAGGAGACGGCGGGCAGAAACATCCTCCTCTTTACACCCCTCAATCACTCCGTCCGGAGAAGGAGAGCGAGATGGAGGGGAGGATATATTGTCTCTGATGGGCGAGCTGATTAAGATGGATTGCACAATGAAATGTCTTTGGAGTGATGAGTTCTTGGGGTGTGTGTGCGAGCGTGTGTGTGTGGAAACGACGTCTCTGCAACTAACTTTGCATTAAAACCTTTTTTCAAATTGATTAAATGCAAATTTGCTTAGCTCTACTGAGCTGCATTTTCACTCGCAAAAGTTTTATTCCTCATTTCCATTTCAACACTTACTCTCAGCTACCATTGTGTTTTTAACGTGTTTGATATTAAATGCCATTTATTTTGGCCTATCTTTTTTTTCTCCTCCGAATACAATTGAAACTTAATTGAAAAAGATTTAAAAACTGGACATTGAAGTTCTGTCAGTATTTTTTTCTTTGGGTAATGTCCTTTTTTCCAGTGGAGCTAACTTTGTGTGTGAGAGTAAATGTAGCGGCAGAGTCGGCTGATAAATCTTTCAGGCTAGACTATAAAAAACTGTCCCTAAAATTAAGCCGTGCACCGTCAAGTGATAAAGAATATTCTGGTCCTATCTCAGTCTTTAGAGCAAGAACCACTTGTCATCGTCACAATTTCTGCCTGCTGAGAGTCTGTGGGAGTGTGAGAGTGTGAGAGTGTGTGTGTGTGTGTGTGTGTGTGTGTGTGCGTGCGTGCGTGTGTGCGTGTGCGTGTGTGTGATTATACATTTCTGTGCACATATGTTTGGATGTATTGGCAACATTATAAACATGTCTGCATGTGTGTACACACACCTGCTCGAGCCAGAAATAGGCACATGATGCTGGCTCTGTGGAGGTGTGTGATGTTGGGAGGGGCGGTGCATGAGCGTTGTTTTGCGTGTGTTTAAGTGCAGGTGTCCTATCATGTTTGTGTGTGTGCACATGAGATAGGGTCTCCCAGGTTTTCCTCTGCAGGTCAGAGATAAAGCTGTTGGTTGGCGCTGGAAACCCGCTCAGCGTGGCAACAGCTGAGAGATACAAGATAAGAGCCAATAGTTTTCCTGGCCTGCAGGTGACAGACAGGATATGTGAGAGAGAGAGTGTCTGTAGACTTCACTGTAACTTCCTCACAGATAAGAAACCTAGAAAGAAAGCTGGACAGATGAGTGGATGGATAGCAGGGACGGTAGGTTGACAGACAGGAGGGGAAAGAAAGGTCAGACAGTCATGAGACAGCTGCAGCAACACTTCGTCTCTCCTACAGTCTCCACTGTGTACGAAGGCGGAGGGCTGGAAATATACTCTTATTTTTTATTGGTTGGAAAATTGGTGGTGGATGTAAACACGGAAATTAACAAAGCAACATGGAGCCACAGGCACCTCGAGTACCTTTGATTACACTGGCCGTAATCCTGCTCTGTTGTTGCTACCATAGAACGGCCCAGATGTCCAGCAAATATCAGACTTTAGCAGAAGTCCAAGTCAGTTCTCTCTCCCAGTCATGTTGCATCTGTCGCTCTGTGTACATCTCACAAAAAGCCTGCTGCGATTTAATTAATATCCTGTAACTGGGTCGTTTACAGTGCAACAGGAGTTAGACGAGACCCCAAGTGGTCTTGCACCAGTTGTTTTGGTCTGCACCAGAGTAAGATTGGAGCGTTCACAAGCAACAAAATGAACCATAACAAGGATTTAATCGCACCAGAGTTGATTGAAATGGACTAAGCTTTGGGTTGTTAGAGCACCCAAGGACAAGCACTTATTCAGAGAAGCTACGACTTCTAGGAGACTTAAAAAAGCTTTGTGTTGTATTTACAGTTTTAATTTGCTGATCAAAACCCTGAAACTTGAGTCATCTGGAATGATAATAAGTTTCAATCTGTAGTCAATACAAAGGTAAAAGTTAGACTCTGCAAACGACAACAACAAATACTGCGATTCAGTCAAGACATCATGTTCATTTATACACACTGGCCTGGAAACACTGTAAGACAACTCTGATGGTAAGATTAGCCCCTTCTGCAACATCTGATTCTGGGTAAAGACTCCCTGAACAAACAGTAAAGTGATTTTTTTCACACGGCTGGTGCCAAGAATGAACTCTCAGGACACGGGGTAAAAAGTTCAAGGTCTTAACTTGCCAACACAGAAATAAATCAGTACAGATACAGTTCAGGTGGTGAGGCAGAGGGGCCAAAACACTCATCTTAAACAGAGTCCAAAAAAAAAAAAAAGTCAATTTACTGGGAGTTGCACAGAAAACCAGGCTGGAATGCTTATTGGGAAACAGAGAAGACAAACTGGCAAAGACAAAAGAAGCTGTGCATCCTTGATTCCTCTCCTTGCCTCCTCTCCTCGCTTCTTTGTCCTGAGAGATGGGAATGGAGGAGATGAGGAAGAGACGCGAGAGGAAAAAGGACTTCAGGCCACTGGCATTTAACAAAATAAGACGTCTGTGCCTCGGAGCCGTCATTTTAAAACGACGACTGTTAAATATGAGGTGTGGCACAGCTGCTTAAGCTGCCCATTGTTTTGTTATACTGCTGTATTTTATGATCTCTGTCAGATGAGCAGAAGAACGTTCAAGACAACTTATATATTTTGTTTTAATTCATAGCATAATACACGAAAGAGTGATAGTTGGAGTTAGGGCTGGATTAAAGGCTGAGATTGAGGATTGGAAGGGTCGGGAAGTAGAATAACGAACAATGGGTCATATATGTAAATGGGGACAAGGTTGTGTCGCCTTTTTTATATTTATATATATATGTATATATATATGTATATATATATATATATATATATATATACATAAAGTGTGACTGAGGCATGTGTAGAGGGAATTACAATCATCAAGACAGAAGGAAATTAAAGTGTGACTCTGCAGTTTGAGATTCATAGAAAACAAGACACATCACATTTTCAGATAGTTCTTAGATGGGAGGCAGGAGTGAACTCTCCTGAACACTCCTGCCTTGTAACATGATGGACAAAAGCCATATACTTATCAAGATTTTTAGCTGTAGATTTGTTATTTGAGAGACTTATAAAGTCAAAGTTATCAGCTCCAATTAACTATTTTTTTTATTCTGTATGGGTGTTTATGTCACATTTAAGTTGAAGTAAAAAAACAACAAATCAATAAGTAAACAGTAAAGATTTCCATTTTTAAATTGAGATGCTTCATTAAAATACAATAAGCATGAAATAATTTTTTTTTATCTGAATATTGACTGTTAAGAGACCTCTCCTGTTGTTCACTCACCTTTTCACCTCGCTCCTGTCAAGCGGTTTGTTTTGTGAAGATGGTACGTTTTTTTCTGACAATGTTAACATTTTTCAGGCTGTCTTCTCGGGCTCACCAGCTTTATAACATCCTGTGACACAGTATTTCTTGACTGCTTGACAGATGTTTGATGACTGCCTCGTTGGTTACTCCTGGTGCTTGAGTTGTCAAGTGATGGCGCCTCGCCGCCTCGCTCCAGTTGTTTTAGTGGCACAAACTGCTGCAGTGAATGTGTTACAACATTTAAATGTCTTGTCCTTGAAGACAATTTTTCACATCTAGTTTCCCAAAAAAACCCAAAACATTATGGCTGCTAACTGTTATGTTCATTGTCGATTAATATGTTGATTATTTTCTTTGTAATTTGATTCGTAGTTTTCTCTGTAAAATATCATACAATGTGTTATTGTTTTTGTAATGTATAGGCCTGTCAAAATAATTACAATATCCACTTATTGAGCTCAGGAAAAGTTATAAAGATCATGCCCATATAAAGTAAGATGTCGCTCGTTGTGTTTATGCATTTGTTTATATAAGAATAACCTACATTTTATCAAAAAATTATATAATCAAAACAGCAGGGTTTTCCCGACCATTTCAAGACTTTTGCCGGAAAACCAACATGTTTTTTCACATCACCTAAGCTGATTGAACAAAAAAACTTTGCTTTCTTTTAGAGGTGGGAATCCCCAGAGGCCCCACGATACAATTTTATCCCGATACTTGAGTTACGATACAATATTATTGCGATTTTAAGCATTTTGCGATATGTGAGTATTATGATACAATATATTGCAATTTACCTGTATGCACAACAACGGTTGCAGCATTTTCTCCAATTTTCCTCAACTTTAAGCTTCATTGCTCTGAATAGCTTTCATACGGCTGTGTATGTGAAATAACTTTGCGATAGAGTCACATACCTGGGTTCCAGTGTCTCTGGCATGTAGCTAAAACCATCGTAACTTTGCAGCGACAACTTCCTGACACGATATCCTGACACATATGGTGCCTATATATTCCTAGGATCCTTTACTTTTTTTTTTTACCAGTGTCTCAAGTATATTATTAAAAGTGAGCCCGCTACGGCCTCCGGAAATAAACAAGAATGTTGAAAATACTGAAGCTTAATTATCGCTAAATACCGATACTTGGTGGCCATGCATTGATACAATATTGCCATGGAAAATATTGCGATACTATGCTGTATCGATTATTTCCCCACCTCTAATTTCTTTTCTGGTTGCACTGCTTCTGTCCTCTGGTCTACACACTGTGTTGGAGTTTCAATGTTTTTAACCTTTATTTCTTCAGGGGAGATTCGCTGTATTATCTTTTTACACCTACAACGATAAATAAATGTATCCATTAGTTGAATAACCTTCTCCGATTTCAGCTTATTAAATGTGAGGATTTAGAAATTTTCTTTGCCACAAATAACAGGAACAGCCAATTAAATGTGTATAGGTTCTCGATGTTAGTGGAGGTGGCACGCCTCCGCTCGGCAGAGGCATTATCATTTGACATTATCTCACTTTATGTACAATGCAAAGATCGATAGATGAATATGCATCTTGAGCTGAATTCATCAGTGCAGCAGAAACCTCTCAGCTTAATGTTTCATTATTACAATGCACTATGATGGAGATGGTTGTGTGGGATAAGCATCAATAATTGAGCATCAGTGTTTTTTGAGCTTGGATGCTTCCACCGGGTGCAATATAAATTCAACCCAGCGATGGAGCATCTTTTATTGATTCCAGAGAAGTCTGTGGTTGATGATGACCGATGGCTGTTGTGGGGGTTGGTTATGGGGCTTAGGGGTTATGGAGGATGAGGAAGATGAAGAGGCCGGGGTGTTGGGAAGCCATGGATGAGTAAACACAGGCAGGCAGGCAGACAGGCAGCAGGACATCGACGAGAACAGCTGGAGGAGAAAGGTGAGAGAGATGTGCTCAGTGAGCCTGTTTGGTGATTTTAAGAGGATACAACAGGCAAACCCTCAGTTCTGCAGGTAGAGCCCCTTACAAGAGCATTACCCTACAGCAGCACAGCGTCACACTCCTTCTGCAAGGCTTCACTGATTCTTAGCTGGCTTTGTCAATGGAGCTTAGCGCTGTGCTTAGCGCCAAAATCAGCCTGGCAGACATCCGTGCTCTGGCCACTCTGCTAGAGTGTGTATAGAAAGATTGTCAGGCCTGACTTGTTGTTGAAAATTGCTTCAGAGCGGCTAAAATTGTTTTTCAGATCTCACCTGAGCGGCATTTCCTCATTTGACTGGAGTAATAGGGGACACAAAGTGGAAATCTATGCATGCTTAACCACTTTATAAGGGATTTTCCAGCATCAGGCCAAGGATTAAGTGATTTTTGTCACAGATCTACTTTGAATACTGCAGTATCTACTCCAGTCTCAGCGCTAAGCTGTTGATAGTCTGTTTGTTTTAAGTATGTACATCATGTAGCTCTTATTAGAGGATAATCAAGTTGGAGCCAGCTGTAGCATTTTTTCCCCTGCCTGAGGAATTAATGTTTTCAAGGCTGCATTTCATCCTTAGATGGCTGCCTCTTTTTCATCAAGTCACTTATCCAAGGTTTTTAATCAGGAGGGACGTGTTGTTGTGATCTACTCAGCCTCCGTGGTAGTAACAGGGGTCAGAGGAGGTGACGAAGAGCCCAGAACAGAGACTGTCGAGGTCCCACAGGCTCCCACAGTGTGTGCTCTCTATGTCTCTCTGTGCTGCAGTTACCATACATCTACCCTAGAGCTCTTGTCAGCTCCTCTTAGGACAGGCTCATATTACAAGATGCAAAATGTCACACCAAGTTTGCTATTGCAGACAAATATTTTACGTGTGTGTGTGCTCTAAGAAAGCCTCAAAACAGATACCATAAAATGGGTTTATCTGTGTGTGTGTGTGTGTGTGTGTTTTGATGTAGAAGGGTTCTTAAATTTAAGCAAGATAAAATAAAACTCTTCCTCTCAGCCAACCTTTCTTCTTCTGTAAGAATTAATTTAGGGCTGTATTGTTTACTCAAAGAGTAAAATGGGTTCACAAGCTGCAGCTGCTATGAAACGGAGTAAGTCACAGATCCCTCGTGAACCGGACTGTTTCTCCCCGATGTGGTAACTGTACTTCCTTAGCTCCTGTTCCTATAGCAGTATCCCCATTGCGCTGACTTTGTGTTTCGTGAAGCAGTGCTAATGGACACGTTCTCACAATATGCCCGTCAACTGTCTGTACACACACGCACTTACAGAGGCAAATTGGTGTTGCTGATGCTGCTCTACTTTGAGAGTAAATTTGATGTGCTGTCAAAACTTGACCACATCTCCACTCTACCAGCCACAGTGCATATAAAAAGTCAACATATCCATATGAGATTGCATCAGACCTGTTCCATCTTTAATGTGATCATTCAACAAACAAAAACCCAGTGGGAAAAATAATTATGAGGAATAGAGCCTGACCTATATGGGGTTTTTTAAGCAGATGCTGATACTGATTTTAGAGGGGGAAAATTCATAGATAACCAATATGGTGGCTGATATAGTCATTTTCTGAGCTGGAATGAAAATAGACCTTTTTTCATGTTGTGTATTGTGCACAGATTTTTCACCACTCTGTAAATGTAGCCAGACAGCTACTTTCTCAAATATAAAACTTTATTAGAATATATTTAACATTGTTATAAATTATTACATACTATACGAACAATGTTTTACATCATCAGCCAATTCTATAAATGATATCATGACAAGCTACATTTTCTGCATTATATATTGTGAAAAATTAGTTTGCATAACGGCACATATCAGACAGTATATACACCGATACTGATATGCCTTTGATAGGTCAATATCATCCAATAATATCTGTGAACTGATATATCTGTCGGGCTCTAATTAGGAATAGGCCTTGATAACTATATTTTGTTGGACATAAAAGTGTCATAGAAATATTTGCGATATAATCTGTTTTAAAACCATTTAATGCCTCTGCCATAATTATGTTAAATAGCAATAATAATGTAAGAACAGCCTTTCAAAGAGCAATGAACTTCAATGTGTGTCTGTGTGTGTGGAGGAGCTGCCTGAGCCCCGCCTACGGTGAAATTCAAGCACATAAATTTGTCTTTTTTGTTTATTCGTTTGAGGTGCTGTAAAATGAACACTTAAGCTCCATCCAACTCTTATGGCATCATGTTCATAGACTGTATAAGTTGTTGTTGTAACACTCTCATGTAGAAGACCACATATGTAAACATAACGGGCGATATTGTACGATATGACCTTTTGCATTTGTTACAGCAGCAGGTGTTAATTCTATTAACTTTGCAGACTTCAATTGTGAGGGGGTCTCCTGTGCACAGCTCTCTCTTGGTCCATCCGCATAGTTTTCGATCGGGTTTAGTGACATCTGGTCTCTGATTGGGCCAAGACTTTGATTATTCTGGTTTTGAAGCCTGGCCTTGGTCGACTTGGATGTGTGCTCTTGCTCATTGTCATGTTGAAATGTAAAATTCCTCTTCATCTTCAGCTTTTTTGCCAGAGGCCAGCAGGTTTTGTGCCAAAATAGCTTGAAGCTATTCATTATCCTGTCTATCTTAACAAGAGCCTCCTGACCGAGGCAAAGAGAAGCATCACCAGGCTTTGGGGCTGCTTCCACCTGCTACCACCACCAGGCTGGACAGTGTGGGCACGGTGTTCTGTAGCTGATGAGCTGTATCGGCACTGTGCCAAACATATCCTTTAGAATTTAAAGCATAGTTTGGATTTTTTGAAGAGGGGTATGAGGTGCTCATCCATAGTCAGTGTATTACATGCAGTAGATAAGCAGGCAGGACCATTGACATGGAAGCTAAGCAGTGTTTGTTTGAATTATTGTGTAGATTGGGGGATTTAAAGGGTTTAAAGGGTTAGTTTGTTCTGCAGTAAATCAAGTGACCTCTTGATAGAGTAAGATGAAAAGCGGGATGAGGAGCAGCTAAAGATCAGGTGAGATGTGAAGAGCTGATGAGCAAAATGAGCAAAATGCTAAAACAGATGTTAGGAAATGATATGAAAGGATTCAAATGACATTTTTTATAAAAAAGAAAAGAAAAAAAAATATTGAGTTCACCACTGTGTCAGACAAAGAAAAGCAGGAAACATTTACTGTTCACAGCCATTTTTTGGAATTTTTGCTTTAGAAATGACTCTGGTTCATCGATTGTCAAAATGTCACTGATTAATATTTTAGTCGGTCAAATAATAAAGTAACTAATTAATTCATGCTTTAAAGGGTCTATTCTGTAACCAAACAGTTACTTACGTCAGCTATGATTCACAGCCACAGACTGCATTAAAAGGACCTTTACATTACTGAATTTAATGTGTAAACAGCCACCGTCTCAATCATAAATGTGCTTGAATATAATATTTTTCTTTCTTTATGAAAAACTGGACTTAATGGAAGCTGTGTATATTTAAAAAGTTTCTTTATAGCCCCGTTAGTGTGAAATTAAAAAGTGAAATTTAAATCTTTAATGTTAGTAGAGAAGCCTGTCACTAAGGAGACATGCTTGCTATAATTACCATGGTCCCTGTGCAGTAATATTGCTTCTGAAGAGAGCTAATATCTAAGTTATAGTAATTTCTCTCCGTATTTGTTTTGAGGCTTTTCACTTAATCCTCCTTATGATTTCAAAATACATATCAAATGAATAGAAAATTACTCTTCCACGCCCACTTGAAGTGGCTCACTTTTGATGGTAAAGTAAATTAAAGACTGTGGGCGTTTTCATGTCTTCAAGGCTTGAGATTATCTAAGGCCCACCACTGTGAGAAATCAGGAACTGTATGCTTCAAATTCTCTTTAAAATGAGCTTTTAAAGTGTTTATGACTGACATTTTATTTAATGTTCAGCTGTAGATTTCTGCAAGTTTTTCAAAGAGACTTTTTTGAGGTTTCTTTACATGCACACAGCCGTTCCTCGCCTTCTCCTGGCTCAAATCTAGATGCTTGTATCTCATACTTTCATCGCGGCACTGAAGTCGTGTTCTGTCCACTCTGTCCTCTTGTATCTGTGTCTTTGCCATGGGCGAAGTTTTGAGGCTGCAGTGAGTCTGTGAGTTGGCTGCAGCATGAATTTAGACAGGGCTTCTGCTCTAGTTTTTCCAGTCCAGATCTGTCCGAGTTAATTACGGTACAACTGTCAGAAAGACCACTTTACTGGTCATTTGAGCAACGACATTAATGCTCTCTGTGTACTGAAAATTTTCGAGCTTTCAAGGTTCAGTGCCCTGAGTTTCCGCGGGATGCTCCGATGTCCACTTTGTGTCTCAATTTGAGTGGGAAGATGGAAGAAAAGCCACGATTCTTTATGGTGCATCCCCAGAGTTTCGTCTTCTCCCTTCCCCCTTCTTTTTTCTTTACCGCTTCCATTTAGACATCATCTCAGGGATGTGACCCGAGAGAAGCGAGACACTGGCATTAGACAAACAGGCCTCAGTTTACAGCTTCAGATTGATTTACACCATGACATTGAGAAGTTAACATACCCTTGGAGAGTTAATCCCTAATGTTGTCCGGGTCAGTAAATAAACGGAAAAAAGAAAAGCCAAACTGAAGGAGTTTGCAGAAAAGCTCATTCGTGCTAATTATTTCTCTCCCACCCCTCCCTTGTTAAAAGCTTTCCCACCCCTCCAATCAATCGCCACTTTAGCGAGCAGGAAGGGTTGAAGGAAGTGCGAGCCTCATTAGCCTGATTGGGCCGATGTGGGAGATGGAAGGAGATGGAGTGAATGAGGGAGTAAAAGAGAAAAGGAGTCAGCTTGATCATCAGCACTTGGCCCATCAGAGCGTCTGTCATCAAGGCAAGTGCTGCGTTCAAATGTGTTGGTTTGTTGTGCAGCGTTGTGGCTCCTGGTTGGCCTCGAGAGGACCTCCTGAAGGTGCTGAAGGACAGTTGTTGCTTAATTTAGTTAGGCTAATTTGTTTTGACTGTGGTTAAGATGGAGATCATGGGTGGGAAATCTTAAACTAGAAAATTTCCTCTGGGGAAATTCTGAAAGGGCCACGGGGGCTACTGCCGGTGTGTGTACACTATGTGTTGGTGGCGCATCTGTGCGTCCTACGCCCAAACTATAACTCTGACAGCTTTACCAGAGGATTGTGAGTGAGAAGACAAATTTTCCTACGTTTCTATGTATAAATTATTTCTGTAGAGTGGAATTTGCGGCCTGGAGCGCAGTTTTCAAATTTATTTTTTGACAATTTTTTCTCTCCCTCTACACTCTGGCGATGATGTCACACACTGTGACACGAACATCACGTGCAATACACACCCATTATAATCTCAGAATTTCTTCAAAAATGATCATGGTCATTGAACAGGGATTGATAAAAAACTATATGACCTATCGAAACGTGGATTAATACACCGATACTCAAGACTTGTGTCTACTGTTTAAAGTTTAAATGAAGTCTCTAGGTGAAATTATGCCGGAGAAGTACACGTTTAAAAATCTCCAATTATTGTTCTTTTTCGCTCATTTTTTCCCGGCTGTCTCATTCACTTCAATGCAAAATTTTGGGCAGTTTTTAATTCATATTCCATAAAGAAAAGTAATGGCACACCGATCCCAAACAAACCGCACATTTTGATATATAATTTGACTAGAAGCGAGACGAATTTGCGTCCGAAAGAGGAAGAAGAATAAATCCACAGTATAACAATAGGGCGTCGGTGCGATTGCCCCGTGGCCCTAATGAATTAGACTTTAGTATCATCCAACGCCATCTTAAGGCAGAAGTCTTGACATCTGGTCTAACTAATAACTGAACTTCAGACCTGAATGTGTTTTTTTTGTTTCCTGTGAAGAATATTAAGTTAGTAACTCCTCAAAACCGTCACCATAGCTTAAATGTCAACTGGAAAGTATGACCTGACAAATTTGTTGCTATTGGATTAATTTGTTGATTTGGTACACTGCAAAAAAGCAAACTTGTATTTTTTGGCCTGAAACAGTGATTTAAGTTGGTAAAACTTGGAAATATAAATGATTGATATTTAGGGCAATAATGTAAGTTAGCACAACAAAGGAAGCCAGTTGTCTGCTCAAAAACAAGTTGGTGAGTTGTTGTTACTTATATCTTTACGTTGGGGTTCAAAACAAGGAGCAATAGTTCTGCTAACTCTTATTTCGTTGTTGTGAAATGTGGAAAGCCAACTTTCCGAGTTGCACTTGAAGTCTCATTGTGGCTGTGATGTGCTGCCTCCAGCTGGAGTCCACACAAAAATGACAAAAATCAGAATTCAGAGTTGAGCAAACTCAAAAGCAAAGCTTAAAATATTTAGTTTAATTGTCCAACTTAAAATTTTATCGAAGTTTGTTGCCTTGAAATTTTGAGTTCACCCAACATTTCTTTTTTTGCAGTGTAGAGCAGGGGTGCTAAACATGCGGCCCAAGAGCCAACACCGACCCACCAAAGGGTCCAATTTGGGAGAAATAGCAAAGAAGTAATAAATCCAAAGTATTTAAATAATATGCACTGCTCTTCCTATTTGTCCATTGGGTGTGGTGCTGTCCTAATAGAGGAGCAGGCCTTATGCTCAATGCGCTATTATAGAGCGAGCTCACATCCAGGCTACAAGAGACAAAACTATCAAACACAGGCTGCGGTTCATACAGGAGCTGTTGGTGAAAAAATGTCTTGTCAAAAGAAAAGTGGACACAGTGTCAGGTTTTCCAAGAAGAAAAAAGAGAAGTAAAGTTAAATGCTGCTTTGAGGCTTTTACACCCTGACTAGAATTCAGCTCTGAAAAAACAATCAATACTTTTTGTGGTCCTTTAAATATCCTGAACATTTTATGAAATACTGTCAGTCAGCGGTACAAAAGAATCTCTATCAGACTTCGATCTTAAAACACTATTGGCAGTAGTTTTAGTGGTCCGGCCCACTTTAGATCTAACTGGGTTCTCTGAAACATAGAACACAAACAACTGTATTAGAGGCCTGACAGTGACCTGACACTGACAGCGAGGGATAAACGCGCCCACGGTTTGCAAACCTTTTGACTTTAACTGGAAACTGAAAATGAGCCTTCATACTTTAGACGGTCTGAGAGGATCTTGGTCTGGACGTAGAATAGAGACTGAGGAGATTCAGATATGTAAGCTTCTGTATTTATGTGATGTGTGGGTTATTTTGTGGATTCATTGGTTTGGTCTTGTAAAGAATGTAAGAAAATAATGAAGAATTTGCATCTCAAAATTCAAGCAGCCCCCCCCCCAAAAAAAAATAAATAAAAATTTTATAAATAAAATTTAGTTTAATATGATATAAAACTTAGAAAAGCATGAAATCTCCATTTTTTACAGGCTGAAAACAGCATTCACTGTCATTATTGCATGACAAATTACTTGAATGATTAACCGATGATCAAAATAGTCTGCAAATATTACTCTGCTGATCCACTAATGATTGCAGCTTTAGAATCAGTCATGCAGTGCTTTAAAAACAAATAAAAGAATATTAAGATCAGTGCATTTCGTGTGCTGTTGTGAGATCTGACAGGGCTTTCATTTGACGTTCAACATGGCTGACTAAATGTGACCAGGCTTATTGATATAATATAAAGCAAGTCCCCTGAGGTTGTGACAGTGTGACGATAATGTGCAGTCTGTAAAGCAGCCAGCTGTCAGACGTGTATGTCTTTCCTTGTGTAGGGCAGGGTTCAATTTTCTGTGCCGTCTCACTTAATGCACTCCTTAGTGTAGCAATAATCGTTTGCATTCCCAGTTCTTTATGACAATAATAGTGCACCTTTTTTTCAAATATTGGTTTTAGTGCCAGGCAAGTAATCAGCCTAGCATTAAGGCTTTGGCTGTGCATCCGGAGTCCTCTTCTCCTTGGCTGCTTGGGTCGAATGTAGTGAGCAGCCCCCCCCCCCCCCTAAAAAAGCACGCCAAATGCGCCCACAATCACCTGATGAATGGCTTTTTTAAATGAGTTTATCAACCTTTAATGATTGATGTTTTTCATTTAGACTTCTGACATTTGAATCCAACTCTATTTTTGCTGAACCAGCTGTGCAAATGATGTTGACTAGAACTGAGACGCACAAGACGGAATGAGGAAAAATTAGATATGGAAATTAAAAGCACATTGGGGGAAGATTATCCTCATTGTAGGCCATGCTGTTTGAATAATAAAGTATAATGCAGCCCGACAATAAGCCTCCATTTTCTCTCATCTTTGTAATCATAGCTTAGTGAAAAAAGTACAAAGGATGTATCACTGTAACCTCCAAAATGGGCTTTAATCTAACCCTGATTCCCCTTCCCCTCTCTCCACCAGCAAATACAAGGGGCCCTTATTGTCTGCTCACATGTCCTCATCACAGGCGACGCTTTTGTCACATAATCACACACAAACAGACTCACAGAGAGTGCAGCGAGTACACACAGCACACACTGCACACAATTACCATCTTGTAATTGCGATCTATCAGGCGTTGTTGTGAAGTGGTGCCCGATGTGCACGCTGTCGCCCTCGCTGCATTATCAGAGCTTAGGAAATGACAAGACTATTTATAGAGACTATTTATCCACTTATCCTGTTGTCACCATTGTCCACGGGTGGACCAGGCAGCCCTGGTTAGAGACTGACTGACAGACAGACAGACAGACAGACAGACAGACAGACAGACAGACAGACAGGTCGATCAATCAGCGCATCAGTTTGTACGGTATGTGATGTGTGCTGACAGTTGAACATGACGCGATTGATTCAGAACATGGAGTTAAAAGGTGAACAGACTGTTTCAGACATTCTGCACAGTTTCTCATGATCCCTAGAAGAGAGAATGAACATCTGGCTGTAATGTTCGGTACATTTTATTGTCACACATTTACCTGACTTGTATAATCCCAGCCACGGATTTATCGAGCTTTTAAACTTGTAATCTGTTCAACTTGTGCTGTTTTATTTTAATTATTCCAGTTAATAAAAGCATAACATTTTGTTGTGCAAAGCCCGTGGTAAACATCTGTTTTCAGTGCACGAGTTTTTCTGTTTCTTGTTTTCTTTGCAGCGCACTGATGATTACATGAGTCATAATTATCACTTAAATTACAATTTCAGTGTTTGATCAAGTAAACTTTAAGCAAAGTGTGGGTGAATTTCTCAGTCATAAAAAAAAGTCAAGGACACTGCGACGCATTGGGATACAAAGGACACCTCAATCACAGTAACGTCAAGCAGTGAAAAGATTTATTACTTACTGCATTGTCTGCAAGATCAACAGCATGCGATGAGCTCCGTGGTCTGCACACGCATGAGTGGGCCGGTTGTCTGTGTGCATGTGTGTTTTATTAATCGTTGCACGTTATTGTGTGGGTGTGTGTACAGTGAAAGAGTCGGTCTCAAGGTTTAATGAGAAGTTAATATATTAAAGATCCTTCTGCGCAGTTAAATGCTGGTCTGTTTTTTATTTATTGGTCACAAATCTTATGAAAATACCAGAACTAACAATACAGCAGTCTTTTTTTATTCAACTGAATTTAAAAACTGGTCATGGATATGTACTTTCATTGTTAAAAAGGCTGAATAATTTCAGAAAAAAAGATTGTCATTGTAGTTTTTTAGCAAACTCAAACAGGAGTCAACAGTGTATATTGTTAAGGAAATATTAAAGAGTCTAAAAAGTCAGATGAGGATTTATTTTTCACAAACTGTAAACACATTAATAATAAGAATAAGAATAGCTTTATTAAACAGCACTTAAAAAAACAAGCTAAAATGTGCTTTACAAAGATGTTAAAACAATAAAAATGACCAGATAGTAATCAGAATTAATGCAGTTATAATGACAAGAATAAAATGACCAATTCAAGACAAAGCAATCTGAAAAAGGTTGCTTTTAAGAGAGATTTAAAAGAAATAACCAAGGTAGTGTGTCTGATTTTCTCCAGCAGGTCGTTCCAGAGGTGTCGGGCTGTGATTCGGCTTGGTTAAAGGCTATAAAGGCTCCTCTGGTTCTTAGCTGACTAAGAATCACTAACAGACCTCTGCCGGAGGATCTCAGGCTGGGTTCAGGTTCATGAGGAGTTAGTCATCATTAAATTTAAAAATCTGCTCAAATCTAATTACAAAGTGGCCAAGCGCACAATATATCGCCTGATTTCAAAGTTTGTTGTGAAAGTTAAAACCCAGATTTCATACACAAATATCTTTAATGAGGATACTTTTAATTGTTTTGTTTTTAAGAATTGTGAGATGATTACTGAGTGGGATATTTTGCAGTTAAGACAAACAACAGACTGTTTCTTTAGATAACCTTTAACACGCAGCAGTTTCTGCACTTTTTAACCACATTTTCTTTCTTTCTTGGCAACATATTTGCCAAAACAATACGTCTTCAATAACTTTATATCAGCCAACAGTTGTTGTTGTTTTTGTATTTTTTGGGCATTTTATGTCTTAATTACCAGGTTCACAACAGGAAATGAGATGAGAGAGATGAGGAATGAAATCCAAAAAAGGTCCAGGCCCTAACCCCTGATTTTTATTTATTTATTTTTAAAAGTTTTGGACACTATGGAGGTCTATGGCAGAGAAAAACAATATTTCAGATTCACAATAGTAGCTCACATTAATTGTTGGGTTCAGTCTTTTTATGAGACTTCTTTAAAAAAATAAAAATTTCAGAGAGGTCAGGCTTTTGTTTCGGTGTGACTGTCCTGATACTCATGAATCTTGGTGTAAAGGTGCAACGTGCCAAGGAACAAACCAATCAAATTTTGAAGTGGATCTGAAACACGGGTGGATACTTGAATTGCTTTTCTCTTTAATAACAATCTTATAAGACATTTTTGCGGCATTCGTGAGGTGGCAGAATAATCTGAAAAATGTGTTTCCCAATCACCCAATCATTACATTACATTACATTACATTACATGTCATTTAGCTGACGCTTTTGTCCAAAGCGACTTACAATAAGTGCATTCAACCTGATGGTACTAGACATAGACCACAGGAATCAAGTAAGTACAGAACTTTAAGAGCTAACTGTCATCGCTACAGGAGTGCTATATGTTAAAGAGGAAAAGAAGAAGAGAAAAAAGAAGAGCATTTTTAAAAAATATATATATATTTTTTATAAATATATATGTTAGGTGACCATGACTTAACCGAGGTATTGTTGGAAGAGATGGGTCTTGAGCCTGCGGCGGAAGATACAATCAAAATTTGAATGGCTCACCTAGTCCGTTTTCTTTCTGAATACTGGACAGCTATCAACATCGTTTGAACACTAAATAAACAATAAAGTACAACACATTTTCTTTAAAGCAGCTATGTTGTTTCCACATTACAACTTTAAGGTCACGAGTACAAAGTTCAAAAGTCTACAATACAAGTCTTCAGAGACTGAGCTGAAAAATACTGTTGCTTCTTAATTTTCAGTAGATAAATGATTGTGATTCCATTATTAAGTGAAATGTTTGATGATGATATTTATTTTCTCATCATTAAGTTGTGCAGCCTTGAACCAGCAGCACATTTTGTTGGTTGGACCTGGACCTCTGCTATGATCACAATCCACTCTGTGGCATTTTCAACCAAGTAATGAATAATTTACTGTGCTCCTGGAATTCATTTATTTTTTGGCTGCGATGTGTCTGCCTCTGCTGGAGAAAGGCTGAGAGTCAGTACTCCAGAGAAATCACAAGTTGCCATAACTACAAGTGCTGAGGTCTCAGCGCGGTCCAGAGTGTGGAGCCCCGGAGAGGTGGGCAGTAAGCCGACCATGAGTGAAGGCTGAGCGCTCTGGAGGACCCCGTACAGCAGGAGCCGAGCGCCTGAAGCGCTCCTCGGCCGGAGCTGTTTCTCTTCAGTTTCCTCATGTAGGCAGGAGATGAAACTGAATGCCTGATAGTTTATCATGGGAAGAAAATGAATTCATCAACTATTCACTTAATGTCAGTCTAGGACAGATAATGAGGATACTTGAGGTTATAAATGCTTTTAATTTCCTTCAATTTCAGATGCTCTTGTTCCTAACAGCAAGGTTACAAAAAAATCCAGTGGTATACAGACTCATAATTAAGCTAAATTAAAAGATAAAAAAACACACCAGGCTGCGGAATTGAATAGAGGACAATTGCGGTACAAGGGCAATTTGGTTATCTTTTTGTACATGCTTTCAGTGTGGTTATGGCAGAAGTTTTTTCTTCTTTTTCTTCCATCTCACTCGAGGCGTCTTGCCGTGGCTCCAAAGTGGCTCTCCCTGTGATAGACAGCCTAATTCATACAGTTGGTGTTGTTATAATCCCCCTGAGGCTGTCTTAGTTTGTTCTCTGCCTTGTTTATTCCAGTGATGTCCTCTCCATCCATCGCTACAAAGAAACCCAGACTACCTCAGCTTAATGTTTTGTTGTTGTTGTTGTTGTTGGATCAGTTCATACCTCTGAGGTATTTCACTGGTTTCTCTCAGTGTGTGTGAAGAGAAACCTGTTTGTTATCCAGCTCCGTCGCGGTACACTGGGACCATCAGTCCCCTGTCACTCGAAGGTGTACAGGTTTGTGTCTATCAGCGATGACTTTTAAGGTGGATTTAAAATTCGTATGAGCTGGATTTACAGCTGAGGTAAAGATTGTGGTTAGTGGTTTGTAAATCTGTTGAATATATTTAGAAATGCTGTTAAAGGTTGGCAAAAATATCGATAGTTTTTCCATTCTGTGTGTTTAAAACGATACAATGTTCATTAATTATGCATTAGTTGATATTGGCAGGAGGAGATCCAGTTAGCTGTTGGTTGTTAGCAGCTGGTGGACAGCAGAGTTCTAATCTGTGGTTTGTTTGGCGAGGGAGCTAACAGCTCTTTACACTAGAGTTGGCCAATGTCTACCAAATTGGCATATGACAATGTCCACAGTGAAACATCACGATGATATTGTCAAGTCATCCAAACTCAAATTATATGGACACAATTAGGGTTGCAAAATTCCTGGAATTTTCAAAGTTGGAAACTTTCCATGGGAAATAACAGGAATTTATGGGAATAAACCGAGAATTTAAACTTAAATATAGTTGGGAATTTCAGCTATTCCTCAATCAAATGCACTAAATAGTACACTGCTTACTGCAGGGCTACTGAGGCCACGCCCCCTAGTGAGGCCACGCCCCTACATGCACTGTACATTCCTCTATCACATGTTCAATTCAACATTTATGTTGAATGGGACTTTTTTGGAGAGAGGGGGGCTCTTTTTATTCATTTTTTTCATTTAAAATTTTGAACGATATTTTGGGGGGATTTTCGTCATTTTGCTTAATTGTTGAATGGGTGGGGTCAGGGGATGAGTAATAATTAACTCAATATTCATGTTTTTGTTTTTCAATGAAAGAATTGATTGTTTAATAGAATAATTAAAACTTGATAAAATGTCATGTTTTTTTTATTTTGAATATTTCCAAAATATCCCAACTTAACTTCTCATGGAAAGTTTCTGGAAATTTACCAGAAATTTACTGGAAATTTTTCACCTTTTTGCAACCCTAGACACAATACCTTCTACAGGGGCTATATACACCATTAAGAATCATCATCATCTTATGAATTATTTCACCAGAAATTAGTGCATTACATAGACGGTTAATATAAGTGCATTCTTTACCGTTTGAATTAGTTGAAAATCATTCTCTTCTACTTAAGATCTCTTGACATTGCAACCCAAGTGTGCACTTTCAGTTGCACTTGTGCAATCAGTCAGTCTTTAAATAAATCAGAATTGTTTCTAATTAAGTACTTAATAAATGCCACAGCTAACGCATGGCCAGGTGGAGGTGTAGATGGGGGGTTGGGCTTTTAAGGCAGAATCAGAAATACTTTACATTTACATTTACAGTTGCTGCTGTATAAGAAATAGAAATAAAAATAAGTATGTATCTTAAATATGTGGCCAATTGACAATGACCCCAAACTACTTTACATCCAATCTGGCTGCAACCTGGTTTCGCCCAAATGTGATGCAGCTGTCCCAGTGGTATCCAATAGAGCTAACAGCTAGCGAAGGCGCTAATAGAGTGTACGGAGCTAACAGCCACTGCTCAAAGCAGCACTGGGATTTTTAGTTCAGGGGAACATTAAGCTTTAAACAGTGAACAGTGACAACACAATGAGTTAACAGTAAATATACATACTTAAATGTTTCAGCTGAGCACAGTTTGGAGGTAAAAGTACTTTGAGTTTAGAGTAACGGACACTTTATATAATTTTACCAAACTTCAGTAACCAGATATACATTAAATCCAGTTCTGACTGAAGTACACCATTATTTATTGAGCACTAATTATAAAGTGCTTTACATAAACGAAAAATAAAACAATAAGAAACAGCAGTTAATTCAGATATATTTGTTAAAAAATTCTGTAATAGTACTGTGTGAAGGTTTAAATTGAAAAAGAGATTGGATAAGGATAAGAAATGATCCTTTTTTGTGTGCCTGGGTCTTTCTTTTTTTCTTTTGGCCTCACTATCAAAAGCTTTTTTTTTTTTTACTAGTGTTGTATTGTATGTATGTCTGTGTGTTGATATTTATAGTACACAAATATTCTGTTCACTCTCATGTCTGTACATTGGAGCTCACAATGAAAGGTGGAAGGCACAGTCTGCAGTCTCAAAGGAAACATGAATTTGTGATTGGTCTTGGGTCCTGTCTATTTGATTTTCACCTTTTCTGTAAAGGATACCTGACACTTGTAGAAACATTTACACCAGAAAGAAAAAATAAATCATTGTGGCGTGGAAATTATTCTGTTTCGTTGTGCATAGCTGAGGGAATATAGAGCTGCATGCAAACATACATTTACCCAAATGAATGCATTTATAGGAATACATTGACCTTTAGCTAAAGAAGCTCATAATACATGCAAACACTGGAAGCCGCTTTATCCTGCAGTGCAGCCTGACATCACTCTTAGCAGCCGTGTGGTGAAGAAATAACTGAGCTCAGACTTTTAAATGCAACAGACCATTTTATTGCAGTTGAGCTTATTTGTTAAAGAAATAGAGGCAAAGTAATCAGAAATACATTGTTTGGCTGTGAAAATGAGGACACTGCTGTTGTGCTTGTGTGCTCAGTCCATTGATATCTTCTACATATCCTCCTAACACAATGGAGGCGTAACTAAAAAATCCACTTTGATCCTATTTGTTGCAGTGCACGAGTAGATTTCAGACTCAACAGATACGTGCTCGGGTCTCTGAGTATACATCTTTTTGTTGGGTGTAATGTGAGTTGGAATAATTAAGCTGGAGGGCTTGACGCTTGATAATGGACTGCGACAGTGAAAGGCCTCCTTAATGACGGATGAGAACTCAGGGCATTGTCGTTAAGAGCACAGACGTGGAGATACAGCCGCATCGCGTTTACAGTATGCGTTGGCGCACACACACGGGTGTATAATCACAAATCCTTTAGATAAACACCCAAAGGAAGTTAGTTTTGTCTCCCTATAAGACAGACTGTACACCAAGCCATTTCCAACTACATACAGTACATTCATTTCTGATTCGCTGCTTCACAAACACCCTACACAAGCAGTTACTCTAAGATGGACACTTATACACTCCCCCGTTCGTTATATTGATCCGTGCTTACACAAGTATTAGCACTCACTTAGAATGAGAGGCATGTCTGCAGGAGCGCAGAGCAGAAACACATCCATACAAATGCACACACGCAGCTTCTCATGCTGCTTGGCGAAACATACAACGCACAAGCCAAACTTCCCGAGATAAAAACCACATGCGGCTGCTTTTGTCAGGCACATTCACCCAAATTGAATTGGAGCAGCTGATGTATTCATCCAGTGTGTGTGATTTAACGAGGTCCACTCCGTCTCATCATAAATCATATTAATAATCTTGAGCTTTCCATTGATTTATACTTCTTTAAGCCATCCCAGTGCATTATTCGATATCTCCAGCCTTTTTGTTTCAGATTTAATGAACCCCACAAAGACAGACAGATACACACACACACACACACACACACACACACACACACGCAATGAGAACTCATGAAACTACTTTTCCTTTTAGGAGTCTTTATTCATCTGTGTAGAAAAAAAGACGACAGACCAATAAATGGAATAGCGTTTTGCACCCATTTTTATGTTTATACATAAGAGTGTTTTCATTATCACATCTGAAGGGTGACATTTTTAAAGGAAAAAGGATTTCTGCACAGAATGAAAGGAAGCTTCAGTGCTCTTAAAAAAATAAATAAAGACAAAAACAAATGCAGCAAAAAATTTAAAAAACCCACACTGGAGCTCGTCCAGTATTACCGGCACACAGTAACACAGGTTGGAAAAGAGAAAGTAAGAATGGGTTTCAACACTTACAGGCTCTCTCTACACATATATATATCACTCATCCCCATCCTTCCCTCTACGGCCTCGCTCTTTATTTTTCCCTCTCCTCTTCCTCTTTTGATCTCTGGCTGTTTGCTAGTGTTTCCCTTTGAAGTTTCTCCTCCCTTAAAGTATGTTAGTAGGGTCCGTGAGATGCAGTCAGAAAGCAGGTGCTGCTTCCTCCTTCAGTATGCAGCAGTATGTGTATGTTTGTTTATCTGTTGAACTGTGCACCGTGGCAGTCAGGCTGTGATCCCTGTTCACACCATGTGTCTCTGCTGCACTACCTATAAAACATGACGACAGGAGTCAACTAATGTACTTCTCCTCACAGAATGCATCAAGTTTGAAATTAATTAATTTTGACTGAAATTCTCCAAATTAAAATTTTAACCTTATAATTAAGACCTCTTGTAGGTTGCAGCAATATGATGACAGGTACTGTGAGATACAATGCAGATCTGTGTGGCAATGTGATTTAAGGGCTGTCCACAACAAGAATGATTTCTATAAAGATTAATAAAAATCATTAAAAATAACTGAAGTGAATGGTGGGGTTGACACCACAATTTAATGATGACGACGGTGGCAATCAATATTGTTTGATCTTTTTATCAATCTTTTAGAGCATTTTGATGAACGATAGAAACACTTACAGCCAATCTTAACCCATCTGAATTTACAGGGTTTCATGCTCAAACTCTAATATTAAATAATTAAAGTGTAATAAAGTGTACTTCTTGAAATTAACTGCATCTCTGTCTCTCCTCACCTTTGCTGTGCTGACAGACGCACGGCACCACAACTGCGTATCAAAGCCGCGGCTACGTTTTCTTGTACTTGTCATTCATATTCTTATTTACAAGAATAATGATGAAGATGAAAGCTGAATCAAGTGCTTTTGTATCAGCTACCTCTTCTATGTAAGCTTATTGATGGTATTTAAAGGGACATGTGGGGCTGAGACACAGCTGGAGCATGCAGCCGTTTACAGAGCGTTATCGTTCATCAGTGTGGATACTCACATCGTTATTGTTATCATTCTCGTGTGGACGGCCCTCAACCCACCTATTATATTTTCAATTAACTGATTAATCATTTGCAATTTTTGTTTAATACATGACATCAATGGTCTATCATATATTTAAATAATTGCAGATTCATTTTTTGTCGACTTATTTGATGGACTAATTGTTTCCTTTCGTGAAGGCCCCCTTTCAACCTCTGAAAACCATCCTGCCTGGTTGGCTCAGGTGTACTGAAGGCTACTTGAATTATATGCTCTGAACCATTTCTATTGCTACATTCAATTTTTATCGAATCTTGCCTTGAAAGCTTGCAAATAAAACATTTTTTGCACAGATTTGAGTGTGTGGATAGTCATTCAATTGAGCCAAAGCTTATGACAGAAGTGAACAGTGAGGCCAAAATGCCTGTATGAGGCTAAGCTGCAGCCAAAACGACATATTTTTTTTGTCAAACCTTACCCCTTCACACTGGCGGGAAAATGGGTTTTAAAAGGTTAATATCTCTGGCTGTTTACGCCCATTCTGTTACAAATAAACAAATATATAATAAATTTATGGACATTTTGGAATTACATATGATTTTGCATCAATGTGATGAAGTACTATGCTTTGTCAGGTGTTTATTTGTTTATATAAAAGCAGACATTCCAGTTTGGTAATTTGATCTGTAATCACTTTCCAAATAAATCAAGGGTGATGTCCCAATACATATAAATATCACAATATAAAATTACATATACTATGATAGATGATTGTGTCCATATTACCCACTCCGACCCTTGTATTTTTTTTTACTTTAAACACCAATGAAAACAGTTACCACTACAACTTTTTGAATGAAATTGAAAAGATAGATAGTTGATTGATGGTAATTAGACTAGAGTTGTTCCGACTTCCTCCAAAAAATTATTAGCTGCTAAAACTTCTTTTCAATTAAGAAGGTTTCACCAGAATCCCGATGATAATGGGTTACTATTATAAGATGTATGATTAGGTTTCTTTCACTTCATTTGCAAAGGTAATTTAATAATGAGAGAATTGGGTACATGCAGTACTTTCTCTTAATTCTGAGGGGGGGATTTTTAAATAGCTGTTCTTTTGCAGCTACTAATTTATCCTGCTGTCTTGGCAATCATTTTACTTTTACATGTCTTTCTCTGATTGTCTTGCCATGCCTCTCTTCCTCGTGTTGTCCTACAAAAATGGGCATTTAAATGAGTCAGTGTTATGATTAAGATATATTACGCATAAGGTGTAAACTGCCTGAAACATTTTTTGAGTCTTCTCTTGCAATGAAGTGTGCAGTCTGGTGTTTGCAGTCGTTTATACGCTGTAGGTAAAACTTGAGCCATTTTTTGGATGATGATGTTACATTATTCCAGTTGTCACCCCTCTTTCTTTACCCCGCCCGCACCCTCCTCGATCCCCCATCTTCTTTTCCTTTTGTCTGCTTTTTTACCTCCTGCCGCTGCACTTGTCACACGCCCTTTTCTCACTTATCTTCCTTTTTCTCTCGTTTTGTGTCCTCTCACTCTGCCTTAAGCTAACACACCTCTCTCAGTGCCTCCTTCCCCCAAAACAGCACCCCATCTCTTTCTCTCCTCGTCTTATTTTCAGTTCCATCCATCCATCCATCCATCCATCCATCCATCCATCCATCCATCCATCCATCCATCCATCCATCCATCACCTCCACCCCACTCTCTCTCTCTCTCTCTCCCCCTCTCTCTCTCCCTCTCATTAGTCTCCCCATGCTGTGGTTTGTGTCTCCCGTCTCTGTCAGAACTGTTATCACTGCTGTCAGCTCCCTTGGCGAGAACAAAGTCGTCCTCTGCTCACGGCACCACAAAAGACACGAGAGAAATAAAAGGAAAGAGCCTCAGCCAAAAAAATTAAATAAAAAAAGAGGCGGAAAGGAGGAAAAATTAAAAAGGAGGGGAGTAAACTAGAGGGAAAGGAGGGGGCTAGGAACACATCTTTTCATGTCAACCATGATGCATTGTCATCTGTGGGTTATAACAACCATTGATTTCTCCCTCTGTCATCCCTTTTATCTATACAGCACAGAGCTTACAGTTGGTTGGAAGATATGAGAGCTATCTCTATACACATCAAGTGCCTTTTCATTGTATTATAAATATATCTCCTGCTAAATCAGCTAAGCCTAGTATATCAACCTCAAATAAGTTACTGTGTATTATTATGAGCTGAGAAGAACAGTAGGTTTGAAAGACACTGAGATATCCAAAAGAGAAAACGTAACCATTTATAACTATAAGTAGCGCTGAAAGAAGGACCTACTGTATAATGTAGAATACAGTAGTAGAGTATAGTAAGACTGTTACTTTTGTCACTCAATAGCAATGTCCAATCAACATAGCTGAAATCAGTCTTTTCTACATAGCAAACCAATCAGAATTAAACCAGCAGAGGCACAGAGGGTACTTTGGAAACCAAGGACAAAATGGCCACCAGCCAAAGGGGTCGTCATCATACAAATGGCGCCTGGCATTCATGGCTCAGGGAGCGTGTCCCTGTATCATCACGTGTAGGCATAATCTATGTCGGGGATTCCACCCTCTCTGTAGCCTCGGTTGGTACCATAAGTGACATGATGGTGGCTGGTTTGGCTGAGGATGGTGCCATTGAGGCTGCCGGCTCCATGGCTGCTCCGGTAGGTCCCGTTAGCTTGGGAGGAAGAGGAGGAAGAGGGGAAAATGGTGTGGATGTAGGTGACATCCTCCAGCTTAGGCTGCAGGGGCTGGTGGGCCATAGCTGTCATCTGAAACCCTGCAGGAGGGGCCCTGATCTCTAAGATGGAAGTGTCTTTCTTGGTGCCCGACTCTACATAGTCATCATAAGGTTTTCCACCCCGGCCCCTGTTGTACGAGTCCCCGGATACATAACCTGTTCTCTGTCCATACCAACAGAAGATGCCAAAGATTAACAGCAGGCTTACTAATGCTGTGGCACCCCCTATGATCCCAGCCAATGGCAGGGCTGTTAGTTCTGAGTCCTGTCCCTCTTTAACTGACCCCTCCCCTCCTGCGCTGACCAGAGCCTCTCCAGTCTCTATCTGAGCGCAGGCCGGGGCCGAGTCTTTACTGTCCGTGTCCATGCTGCTAACTCGAGATGAACCCATGCTGGAACCCCCAAAGGAAGATTCCTGTCGTAGTGGCAGCAGACAGATGAGGTAATGGGAGCGTGGGGTGAGCTGGGTAAGGAGGTACTGCCTCCTCTCTCCAGGTACCAGAGTCTCTGTTATGGAACCAAGAGCTGCGCTGCTCCCCAACCTCAGCCACGACAGGCGGAAGGAGGGCGCCGGCTGTGGGCACAGCCAGCTCACCAGCACACTGTCCGAAGAGAGAGGTTTTACAGTCAGCTCAAGGGCCTCTCTAGATACTTGTCCCCCTTCCCCAGGAGGCAGAGGCATAACAAGGCCCGGCCACTTGGCTCGCAGTGTGAAGAGGGAGCCTTGTGTTGGTAGCAGCAGAGAGGTAGTGGTGGTGCTGCCATGGGGGACCGAAGCCACTGCTTGACCCCCGCCAACACCATCTTCACCTCCTCCTTCTTTTTCTGCTGGGTTCATCCCCATTCCAGTACTGGGACCAGCAGGGGGACCTTCACACTGCTCCATGAGGGAAGTTAGTTCTCTGAGGGCCTGGCCCCTGACTGGCTCGGGCCCCTGACAGGTCAGACCCCTGACTGTCACCGCTGCCCCCCGGCTGTGCAGCCATGCATGAAGCCAGCGAAGGTTACAGCCGCAGTACCAGGGATTTCCTTTCAGCAATAGCAGCTCCAGGCTTTCTGTGTCCTTTAGAAGTCCTCTTGGGAGAGTGGTCAGATTGTTTCCTGACAGGTCCAGCCTCTGTAGCCGCCGCATCCCATCCAGCGCCCCACGTGGTATGTGAGTCATTCCGTTGTCTTGCAAATGGAGTCTCACCAGATGAGCCGAAGGTAGGTATACTGGCGGAGATTGAAGTGCATTCCTGACCAGTGACAGCTCAGTCAGGTTGGAGAGACGGGTGAAGGTGTCATCTGCGATGCGTGTGTTGGCCAACAGGTTTCCATCCAGGACCAGGCGCCGCAGAGAAGAGAGCCCACGGAAGGCGTGTGTGGGGATGGTGCTGATCCTGTTGTCATCCAGTCGCAACTCTTCCAAGGATGCTGGCAAGCCTGCAGGGATGCTTGACAGGTGGTTCCGAGACAGAAACAGCAATCGAAGCCGTGGAGTCCCAGAAAAAGCTCGCTCCTGGATGCTAACTGTTGATATAGAGTTATCATCCAGGTGCAAACGTTCTAGTAATGGTAGCTTGGCCAGAGCTGATCTCGGTAACGTTCGTATATTATTATCCTGCAAATGGAGCTCCCGTAACGAAGGCGGGAGGTGTATAGGAAATTCATCCAACTGGTTGGCATACAGGTAAATCACTCGTATGGAGGTGCTGCGTTCCAGTGAGGGAGGCAGGCCAGCGTTACTCAGCCGGTTGCTCTGCAAGTAGAGGATGGCTGCCATTAATGGTAGCGGAGGAATTATACTCAGGCCACGGTCGTTGCAGTAGACAAAACCCTCGTCACAGCGGCACACTGAGGGACAAACAATGCCCTCATCTCCCTCGCCCGTCTCCATGGCAATTGCCGCTGCCGCCAGTTCCAGCACCTCAGCCAATAAGGTGAGGCACAGGAGGAGCAGAAAGAGCCAATCGCGGAGCTCAGCAAGACCCTCAGCTGCCATGTTGGTACACAGCTCCTGACTGAAAGAGAGAAAATGAAAAACTGGATTAAAATAAATAAAAAGGCTGTGACTCACTGATTCTAAAATCAAAGTGACCTATTACATTCAAAAGAGAAAGTAGAAAGAGTTGTTGGCTAAGGGAGATAAAGGCAGTGCAACAAAAAACAAAGTTAATCTCTTTCTCTAAAATTGCCTCGCTTATATGCTGTATTTTCTACATAATTTTAAAGTTAAATTTTCTTTTTAATGTAAAGTGGAGAAGATTTGGGGAATGAATACTCTGACATACTTTATCGGGGCTGTCCAGTATTATATGGGTCAAAGCGACCAAGCAGAAGACAAACGGACATTGAGAGTGCGATGAAGGATGGAGTGAGTGGGCGAGGAAGATTACAAGAATCAGAGAAAGCAAGAGAATGACAAAGATGGAGAAAATTGGACAGTGGTAGTTGCAGGGAGGAAAAATAAGGGAGGAAGAGTTTTCTTTTTTCAGGGAGATTAACTGAAATGGAGTGAGTGACATGAAACTAAAAAGGAGGAGAGATCGGGGAGAAGGAAATCAGATTAATTGCCCACAGTGCTGTTGATTGCTTTGAAGACTCTAGAAGTGGTAAACTTGTTGTGACTGCACCATATCTGACCCTCCAGTGAAATTACAAAGAGAATACATGTAAATGAAGAAAGAGAAAAGCAGAATTTCACTGGTTCCTGGCTGTATATTCATAAACACAGGGTGTCTGTTTGAGGTTATGACAAAAACACACACGGAGAAATGCCCACACAAATAAGTAAACATACTGAACACAAAGCATTCACATACAGAACAGAGTCTCAGTACAAGCTGACATGTATAATGCATGTTTTCTCTTGGTTGTTATTGTTCGTGAAATTTCTATAAATTATTCAGGAAAGTGGTCTTGAAATCCCCAGAAATGTTTTAGCGAGATGTTTTACAGAGAAGCATTTTCTGCAACATTAATATGTTCCTCGGTTGATGTTTTATGACTTGTCTCCTTGCGATTCCCTAACACCAACATCAATAAGATAAATTTACAATTCAGATAAAATGATCTCTGTGCACTCACATTCACAGCACACTATTTATAGAATATGAATAATATACAGTAGTGAAAGTTGTGGAAATTACATTGTGGCGTACTCTTGTTTGAATCCTTTCTTTTGGGTAGCCTGGGGCGGCAAATTGTGCCCTGACGTAAAATCCCTGACATGATTTGACAGCACATTTGATAAACAAATCCTCTAAAGGCAAGTATTTTCTTTCTCCCCTTCTGTGCACGCATGCATGTGTATGTACGTGTGTTTGTATGTGAACTCAGTGCTTGATGCAAAATTGCCCCTTGGCTGCAGTCAAAATCCATGCAAAGCAAACAAGAGATGGCAACAATAGAAGAGACGGAGGGAAAGGGGGAAGGAAGGGTGGGAGGGATGGGGGGGTTGGAGGCGAGGAGACAGATGGAGAGTTGGACAGTCAGTCAGCGGAGGAGAGGGGAAATGAGTTCCTGGCAGTGAAGACTCAAGTCACTATCAGCTGGGTTTGTTGCAAAAAGAATGGCTGGGTGTTGTTTTTTTCTGTAAGATAGGTGTAAAAAAAATAGCTGCATTTGTGTCCCTGTTCATGCTTGTTTGTGCCTCTTTAAGTGTGTGTGTATGTTTTTGTGTGAGAGTAGTGCATCAACAACAACCAGCTCCTGTCTCAGCTCGACATAAGCAGTATTTGATATGTAAGGGTGAAAGAGAGTGTGTGTGTGCCGTGCAATTCGGCACGGACCCAGACTTTATTTTTTTCCACTTTTCTTAATGATATTTTTAGCTTAAATCTGACTATTTCCAAGCATTCCCAGCATTTGAGAGACAGAGAAAGTAAGGGAGAGGAACACATGCACACAAGAGGGAGTGTCAAGGTAGGAGCTGAGACCATATTGGGAATGCTCTATGAATATCAACTAGCATATGCTTCTGTGCCACACTATCCCCGCTTCTCTTTCATAAATATCCTCTTGGCACAAACCTGCATGTGTGTTTTTGCCTACATGCCAAGGTTTCCTACCGACACGGCTTCTTAATGATCCTTAGATTTTCTGTCTTCTTTCCTCCCCGCCTTGCTCTCTCACTCTCTCCAACTGTCGCTTTCCCTTATGGCGCTCTCTTCTCTCTGCATCTTTATCTTTCACGCCATCTACCTCTCCCGTCCGCCCACCACCACCTCCTCCCCTTCATAATCTTTCATTATATCCACTCTCAGGTTTGTTTACAGAAGTGTCCGTGCAGTCACCCTCCTCCTCTCCTCCCCTGTCCCTTTTTTCTCTTTCTAATCCTCTTTTATCGTTTCCTCTCCAGTTGTCTGCTGATTCCTACACACTGAGATTGGATCAATCAGCTCTGGTTCAGTCCTCCTGCCCAGACCTCCTCTCTCCTTCTCCCTCATGGCGACTTAGTTTCTCTTTTTCATTTAGATGCAGCAGACCCCCCACCTCTTATTTTTCCCTACCTTCTCTTTCTCACTCCCTCTCGGCCTCAGCCTTCTCGCCTCCGCATTCGCCTTCCTCTCTTTGCTGCGTCCCCCCCTAACATTTCAATCATGTTCTGAAATAAAAGCCTTTGTGTGAGCACAGAGCCAGTGTGTGTTGTTTTTTCTATCATAAAGCTGAAAGCAAGGAGTAAGTGTGGTGTTCTTCGTTGCGGTAGATGCAGGAAGAAAGTGTCTGTGTTTGCTTGTGTGTGTAAAAGGTCTGATCGACCCAGGGTGTGATTGCAGAGGGCTTGCTAACCTGCTCGGTCTCTGTGCCTTTCACGTCCGCTGCGGCTTTGTTTTTCCCGTATCAAGGATTGTGGAGAGAAGTATCAGTGTATCTGTATGTGTGATTGAGGATGTAGCTGTGGAGCTCTGTGTTAGCGCAGTTTCCCAGTCTTCTTTGAATCGTTCACAAGTGTAGTCTCGCTCCTCGGGGCCGTTGAATCTTCCTCAGCTTGGGTGAATGATGATAGGGATGATGATAGCCTGTACTCCAGGGCTCCGCGAGTAGCAACACCAACATGGCTCAAAGCCGCCTCGGCACCCACATTTGTGTGTTGTGTGTGTGTCCTATTGCCAAGCTCTCTCTCTCTTTCTCTCTCTCTTTCTCTCTCTGGGGTAAGGGGCTTTTAGGCCTGCCAACTCAAGTCATCTTCAACGACTGTCCAGAGGCCTAATTCTGAAACCACCGCTCCTCACCCAAATGCTACAGTTGGGCAGACAGTCAGAAGATGGTTGAGGGCTCAAGGGTCCTTCTTCGAAGTCAAAAGCAATCCTGGATACTCATGCAAGCAGTGGGTCATGCAAAAATAGTACAGTGCCGTGCTACACTTGCTTTGAATATCCAGGTAGTGGTTTTAATTAATGAGCAGAAAGGAGGGAATAAGTGGGATTTTCACAGCTCAGAAAAATCCAGCAAAGAGTCCTTACAATTATTAGCCGTATTATAACAATTATTACAACGTAAATTTCACAGTTCAGTGGTGGTAATGAGACATTTGAGGCTGTGATGGACTGGAGCAGAAAACAGGCTGTTAGAATCTGGTTCAGAGGTTTCTTTCTCCTTCCCTCTCAGTTTCTGCCTCACTCCCCTCTGTTAAATGTTTGATCGCTTCCTTTTCAGTACAAAAAGATGATATTCAGAGGCAGCAAAGCACGATGTGTTGTATGTTGTCTGCTCTGAGCGGCGCTGTGATGGCCAGTCACGTGGCGCAGTGTGAAAAGTTCCCCCACAGGTTAGCAGAAATGGGCCGCCGTCTACTATCCTCAAGGTAGACTTCACTGGTGTTTACTTCAGCAGGACAGCTGGCTGAGTGTTGGTGAGCACCACCCTGAGAGGAGACAGCAGACAAGTACAGTGTTAGAATTTTTATTTGGATATGCAGCGAGTTCGAGGAACAAAATATTTAGACATTTATAAAGTGGAAAGTCCTTCTTAAACCACACAGAAAAGGCCATTTGTAACTTGGGGTGTAAGAAAATATCAATATACTTTAGTATGCCGATTTTATGTTGTCTGAAAATGTTTCTTTAATTGCATAAAAAAGATAACTTTTTTTACTCAGATTTTATGCATAAGGTGGTGTGTTCTTTATATATTTTTTTCTTCCTAAAATTAGATTTAAAACACCGAGCCAACAGTATCATAACATATTGAATCAGATCCCCTCATGATATGTATCTTATCTGAAATTCCAAATGTCCTAAATGTTGCAGTTATAAGCCCTTTAACTTGATTTCACTATTAAGTGAGCACAAACTTTAAGGTTCAATGGCAAGACATATAATATATAATATTGCCCAAATAGTTCACTTGTCTCACATAATTGTCATGTTACATGTACACTTCAACTTGTTTACTTTATTAAGAAAATATTCAAATATTGGCACAGCAGCGTACATGTCTTTATTGCTAAAATAAATAAAAATGAAGGTGCTTTTATGGGTGTGCATAAAGGAAATGCTTTCCTGTCTTCATTTTTTTTTTTATACCAGCTGTCTTTAACTGACGCCAAGATGTACTTTTGGATTTTAACGTTGGCACAATATGGAATACTAAAAGGGACGGGCTAAATAATTATCCCCATCAGAACGGTTATACCTTTTAAAATTAAGTACCTCGTGAAAATACTTCCTGAAGGTCAACGCTGCATATGCGCAACACTAAGCTCCCAGCGGACACAAGACTCCCATTAAGGTAACTCCATGTTTTATATCTGTTTTTTTTTTCTTCACACAAAGCTTTTGAGCTTTCATTAACCACCACGCGTTAAGTGCCTGTATCTTGTGTGCCGAATCAAACCCCCCAGTGAACACTGGCTTTAGAAATATAAGGTTTTCATCAGGCATACTGAGTGTACAGAGACAGATTCATCAAGGCCATTAACTGCTCCGCTGCTCACATTCGCCTGTTCACTTCATCCCAGAGTAAGTAGACTACATAGCCAACTGGGAAATTATCATGCAGTTTGCTTAAACACAAATAGAGACAAATAAAGCCGTCCTCATTTTCATTTTCAAAGGACACATGCTGCAGCTGAGAAGAAGTTGGTCAACAGCCTCATATCTGAGCATGAATGAATCCCTCAAGGGTTTTTAAAATCATCCCTAGATTGTGTGCAATACATCCTAAACTCAGGGTGACTGCGTGTGTCTCTATTTTAGGTTCAGTGTTTTAACTGGTTCCACAAATGGAAAGGAATGTGTTTAATTGGGCGTGCAGTTTAGTGGAGTAGTTAGGTGGTTAGTGTGGGATGAAGTTAGCCAGTGTGTGGTGAGATAAATAGTCCTTTTTATGAAACAGCTCCAGACTGATATCCAGTTTGTGGCACAGTTAACTGATTTATGTGTCCAGAGTGCGCCTAACAAACAGCTCGAGATGGGAGAGAATGCTAAACAGACATTGTTTGCGAAATACATCGACTTTGTGATTGGCATTTAAGGAGAAATGAGATAATGGTCTGTTCAAGGACAGTCTACATGCATAGAGAGCTTCATGTTTGGTGCTGTATGAACATTATAAAATGTGATACCATTTTTTATTCCATTCCTTTGTAATTTATTGATTGATGTCTAATACTTCAAAATAATTTAATCCTCTCATGTTGGTATTTTGGAGGGCAAGGCTTTTAAGTGGCTTCGAAGTCAAATCATAATAATGAAGACTTATAATTGGATGTCATCAGTCATGGATTAAAAGCAGATGTCACCTTTAATGACAGTAGCTGTCTTTTTTTAAAACAAGTCCCCTTAATTGGTTGCAATGTGTAGTCCAAAACTACCCTTACACTCTGCACTAATCTTTGCCTACCGCAGGCAAAATGTCTGCCTGCATCGGACAAGATGTGAATATTGAACATCAGCAGCATCTCCACAGCTCACTGCCATTGCCCATTAGACATCAATATGTGGAGCTCTTTCTGTATAATGCCGAAGCTGTCCTTAAAACTTTTTGTGATGGATTTTCAGAAGCCTAGCTAGAGGGAGTGTGATGGGGAAGAGGAGAGGGAGGAAATAGGGAGCATTAGGGAGCAAGTATCAGAGAGGAAAGCTAGACACTAGTCATTTAGGAAAGAACACAATGTTTGTCAGAGTTAGCAAAAGGTTAGAGAAAGGTACAGAAAGTTACTGACTCTTGTTTCTTATATTTGCGTTTAAGTACACCTCTGAAACAGTGTCACTATGAAACATTTCCCTTGTTAATTGCCTACATTTATTCAACGTCTGAATATGCTGATTAACGTCGCAGAAGCAAAACTTAAAAGGTGAATTGATACACCCTGACACGGAGCCAGCTTTCTTTCACTGGATCACAAAGAGCTTTGAGTGCTCTTTGAGTTTATCTCCTCTTTTATACAGTTTTCATGGCTTTGATGTTAATAGGTGCCATTTTTAAAGACATGTTCATTAGAAATGTTTAAAGGCCGACAAAGTCAAGTGTTCTAGCAGCTCTCTCATTCACATTCAGTCAGCAAAGAAAAACTTGACTTCTTATTTGGGTGGTTTGAGTACATTAATGTAAGGTTAAGTGAAAATAATCATTTTATATCAAAATAAGAAAAATGTTGTATCGCTATTTTCCATGGTAGTTATGTGGATAAGTACAAAAGTTGAGGTTACACAAGAGCTAAAAGTTTAGTCGATAAATCTATTAATAATGTGACAGAAAATTAATTTGCAAACACTTTACTAATGATTTAATTACTATTCTGAAATCCAAAATGCCAAAAATTACCATCTCAAGCTTCTAAAATGTTAAAATTTGTTGCTTTTCTTGGTCCTCTATAGTAGAAAATGTAATATCTTTGTCTGTTGGACTCTTGGCCAGATAAAAAAAAAAAGCAATTAACACGTCAGTTTTAGGAAACTCTTATTGTCATTTATCATTTTTTCATTCAATTAATTGATACATTGATTAGTTTCTGCCCTAGAAAAGACATTATGAAGTTTTTTTTTCTAAAAAAAAACAAAACAAAAAAAAACTGCCAAGTGTTGATGTGCACTTGTCAGAACTTATTTCTTGTATTTGTCCAGAATTAAATCTCAGGCGTTGTGGCCAACAGGTGTTCTTGTCACAGTCCATTTATTTTTCCTCCGCGTGTTTGAAATTTCTTTTATTAATGTCTCGTATCCTTCCAGAGTAAATCCACAGTCAAATGACTAACTGTTGTCTGGTAACAGAAGAACATTAGGGAAAATGTGATTTAGAAACACTGGCTAATGATCTACAGTGAATAGAAAAGACTTGAATCATACCAGAGATGTTTAGTAATAAAGTGGAAAATACCTCAGCATTTTCTTTTGAATAGGTACAATGGTGTTATTTCAATTTCAATTTCTGCATATTATTTCTTCTTATTTTATTGCCATACCCCCACTTGACTGTTAAGAAGCAGCAGCAGTAATAAAATGAGCAGTTTCTACACTTGCGGCAGGTGACCCATTTAGTGTTGAGGTCGAAAACACTCCTAACTGACTCTTCACAGTGCGTCTTTTCTGTTGTACTTGTTTTTTTCTGCATACCAGAGAGCACAGAGAACTTCTCGTTCCTCAGGGGGACAGAATTCACTCTGCTCTTGTGAGCCAGTCAATGACAACTCTGCAGTTTGTGACTTTCACTCTGGCTTCTGTGCAGTCCAAATGCGCTCGCTGTTTTGTTTTCCTCTTTGCTTTGTACTATAACGATCAGATATTTGCATCTTTTTCTTTGCTTTGTGGGACAGAGGAGAAGGCTGGTGATAAAACAGCTGAGTAAACCGAGACAAATACAGAAAAACGAAGAAAAGAATAAAAATATACAGATAATACATCTGCCTCTCAGCTCAGGGCTACTGAAGGCTCCAGTACAACTATTCCTGACATGTGTTGGACACTTTTTTATGCAACACATCTGTTATAGATGTGTAAATATGTCCTGTAGGCGATTCATGTTTTTTTATCAGATTTGCAAATGGACGTAACATTTAGACAAATATGGCCAGAGCATTTATATGCATGTTGTTGGAGGTCATCTTGTATTATCTACAAATGGAGGTGGGAATACAGAGGGAAGTCTGGTAAATACAGGTGTGTTACTGGCATACTTCTTTGCTTTGACATAAGGTAATAAATAAGTAAAACTTTATTTATATAGCACCTTAAATGCAGTAAAAGTAAATTACAATACAAATGACACAACAAGAGAAACTAAACTAAATAAAAAAATTAAGCAGGGATGGGGATTTATAAAAAAAACTCTTGCCTATAAAGACTGTCTTTATAAGCTGCTTAAAACAGTGCAAAGATTCAGCAGTTTGAGCTAAAATAGCAAATGCGTGATCACCTGTAGTCTTGAAGCTGGAGCGGGGGATGGACAAAAGACCGATATTTCATGATCTGAGAGCTCAGGAAGTTGAATAAGGAATGAGGCAAGATCATGCAGAGCCTGATATGTAATCAACATGATTTTGTTGTTTATTCTGAACCTAATGGGAAGCCAGTGGAGGGAATGAAAACCAGGGGTAATGTGGGAACATCTGCTAGTCTGGCAGCTGGATTTAACTACAAGCGATACTAGTTACTACAAGGGGAGATTATGAGACTAATGAGGACTACAGAGCCTCTGGTTAAGATGAAACAAACAACAAGTGCATACTTGGGTGTTTCCACCCTTCGCATCAAAATTTCTCGAAAAAAAATGTAATCTTCTGTTTTTGCAAAATCCCCTCCAGATGACCTTCTAGTTGCATTTTCACAAATTTGAAACATTGTAGTGGGTGGCAGCAGGAAATTGACTATATCAAATCTCCATTTCCATCCACCCTTTGCTCTATCAGGCTGTTTGGAATAATTCGGAAAATGGAAAGCAAAGAAAAGTGACAGCTGTGATACTTGGCAGTGTGCTCCCTCTGTGCACCGTAGAGAGCAAGGAGATAGGAAGCGAGGGAGTAGGAGATAGGGATTAATAGTTATGGGGCTGGGGACCAAAGTCTGAGTACTTTGTAATCATGTGGCTGCCTAACCCCAGTGTTAGCGAGGTTGATGAGCATGCGTCCCTGCTGACACACACTCTCTCTACATCCACTCTGCTGAATATTAATATGGAGGAGAGAATTCCTCTGAGCCCCATTGTCAGAAGGCCCTATTGTTCTCTGCTGGCCTCTGCCTTGGCGTGTGTGTACGTGTGTGTTTAGTGTTAATGTGCAAGTTGGTGTCTACATTGTGTGCTTATGCATATTATGCCCATGTCTTCATCGCGTGTGTGTCGGCTGCAGCAGAGCAGCAGTTAAAGTGGCAGTGAGGGAGATGAGGGGTGTGTTCGTGGCCCGCCATGGCCCATAAAGACAACTGGCCTGAGAACACTTGGACCAGCCATCAGGGCCCAACATTGGCAATTATTTCACCTAGAGGCACTATCTGTAAAATGAACACTCTCATTAAAACGGCTGTGTGCGCGCACGCGTGTATGCATGCAAATGTGTGTGCACTAGTACGCCCGCAAGTCAATTTAGAGGCACGGCAAATATATGGCAGCACAAATGCTTGTCTTTCAATCAAAGCGTAATGTGCTATTTATGATGTTTGACTGTGGTTGTGTGCTCATGTATGTGTGTATTTACACATTTCTTTGTGTTTGTGAGCACATCTGGGAGTGTGTGCGCGTGCATCTGTGTTTATGTAGGTGTGCATATGTATCTTTATGGATTTATGTGTGTCTGTGACTGTTTAACTACCCTGCACACGTATTCTCCCCATCTCTGCCTCCCTGTTTCTCATTTACGGAGCGAGTGCGAGAGAAGGAGTGTGGGGGGAAACGAGAAAACAAGTGATAGGGGGGAAGGAGAGGAAGGGAGAAAGAGAGATGGTGAAATAGAGGCAGAGTGGGAAGGAGGAGGAGGGTGGAGGTTTATACAGGAAAAATGAAGTGAGGCTGGAGTAAAAGGGAGAGAGGAAGGAGAGGGTGGAAGGCAGAGAACAGGGGGAGATAGAGAAGCAGAGGCAGGAAGACGGGGGGAAAGAGAAAGAGGCGGAGGAGGAGGCAGCAGATTTATGAAGCCATTGGAATGTAATTTGGAGGCAGAAATTACTGTCAGCCTGAGCAAGGTTTAAAGTCAGTGAAGCCTGAATCCAGGGCCTGCCTCTGTGTGTGTTTGTGTGTGTGTGTGAGTGACTGTGTGTGGCAAGTATCACAGACAAATGGATAGCAAATGTGATGCAGAATAATACCACAGAAGCTCTGCAGTTACTTGTCATACACACTGATCGCCATATGTGTGTGTGTATAAGTGCATGGACTTTTTTTTTACTACTCCTCCATGCATGATCGACGTGGCTACACAGCATCGGAACATAACCCCGCATTCATATTTAACAGCTCATATTTCATCTATGCTTGAAGACACAGACGCACACACACACACACTTGCACACACACGAACGCAGGCAGTGAATTCTTGTCAGGCTCTGAAGGCCGTGACTCCGGCAGACTCAGTCGAGGGTGTCGGCGTGGACAGAGCGAAGGCTGGAGGGAGCAGAGTGGGAGAGGAAAAAGACAGAAAGAGAGAGTGTCAAGGATAGACAGAGAGAAAGGTAGAGGTGGGAAATGAAAAAGAGAGAGGGAGAGACTCAAAGACGGTCTAAAAAGAAGAGTGAGAGGGATGTGACTAGCTTTCTAACACGGCAACACACAGCTTCCATTTAGCATGAGAGGGAGGGGCAGAGAAGGAGAGAGATGAGGGAAGCGACAGACAGGGATAATCAGCAAAGATCTGAAGTGAGGCACTGGCCTATAACACCCCCCACCCCCCGGTGTGTGTTGGCTTTATTTTTGATTCTAATTTCTACTCGGACTGCTCATCAATTAGTTACAGTCAGCAAATCATTAATAGGACGAGGCCTGTGTTTTTCTGTATTTTTCTCAACAAATTCCGAAGCAAAGTCCAAAACCAGCAATGTGTTACTCTCCCTGAATACTTTTTGACCTTTCTAACCTGTCTGTGGCTCTCAGCCCCAAGCCCATTTGTATGCAAGTCTTTAAAGGAATACTGCAGCCACAAAATTATCATTTGTATATCAATTACTCACCCCATGCTACCTTGAATTAATTTTGAAAAGTTTGTTTTTCTGGCATGCCTCCAAGGTGAACGGAGTATCCAAAAACCAAGATAATTGTTAATGAATTAAATAAATGTGGACCTTGTTTAGCAACAACAAATTCATTCAGTTGTATGCTCCCTTCTGCCCAAACAAATGCATTCTTGCTAAAACCTTACTACTTAAAACACTTCCACATAACCAGTCTCACACAGCTGCTCCATTTGTCTGTGTGTGAGAATGTTAATGCAGAAATTGTCAGGTTTTAGCAAAAATGGGAAGTATTGAGCGTATAACTGAATAAATGAGACTTGCATTATACTCCATTCATTGTGTGAGAGTTTGTAAACAGATGTTTTGATATAGCTTTGCTGTTAAAAGCTGCCCTCTTCACTTCAGTTCATCAAGAATTTTCTTTGTCTTTGGATCCTTTGTTTACCGTGTTGGCATGAGAGAATTTTTTTTTCATGAATTCAAGGTAACACGGGGTTAGTAATTGATGTGCATATTACAATCACAAAGTAATTTTTCTTTAGCACTGTAGTTATTGCCAAATGTCACTCAAACAGTAGTGTAGTGTGACTAAATGGTGCATTTGTTGGGGACTAACTTGAGAAATGGATGAATATACAATTGGTGCACTAGTGAGTATTTACAGGATGATGTATGTGGCAGTGTCTTTGTTCATTCTAATGAAAAAATGTGGCTCATTTCTTTTTTTAATTAATTTTCAACAACAGAGTAGCTCATACCGTTTTTGATGACATCCAGCTGTTGGTCTTATGGAGGCTGAATGAACTTTCATTTGTTTTAGACCTAGAATCTGCAAAATTAATTTAATTTTATGTGAAGGTCTATGTCACATGAGGAATGTACGTAAACCACAACATCTTTGTAACATTCTCTTTTAAATTATGGATATTGTGATTATTTCTAACCCATTCCTGCTCCCAGCTGAGCAAACACTTCTGCTTCAGTATTGGAAGTCCACGATTAGCTGTATGCAAAGCAAAGGTGGCTTTCCCTGATAATCTGGTTGGACCAAACGTGGACACTCATGCTGCCTAAACTGAAAGCGCCTAGTGCATCATGCAGATTTGGAGCAGAAAATAATATCCCCCCAAAAAATCATGCACAACAAGCCTTACAACAGCCCTCTAGTAAGTTGAGCATTAATCCGCCTCTGACTCTGCCTCAGTCACTCAGAAATGGAACAAATATATTTAGAGAGATGTAAGTGCACTCTTTTTACACAGTTGTACAGTAGCTTATAAGTGACAGTGATGTTAGCACTTTTTGTCGCATATTTGATCCATCTGATGTGACAAAACTGTGTTTTTGAGGTTTAACTGTAGTTGTACAATGCAATCCAAAATGAAATGTCGTTCCTTTTTTGTCATTTAAGGCTAAGCACTGAAATCCCTTAAAGTGTGACTGCAGGAATGTGAGGTACTGTGCTCTAAAAAGATAGATTTTTTTTTGCACACAGATGAAAAAAATGCCACATTGCTGATAAATGTCATGACAAACGTGTTTAACACAGCCAGTAACATTTTGATATTACCAGCTTCATGAGGCAGATCTGTGCCTGGGTGGTTTGTGCACCACCAGCCTCCACCAGCAGCTGTTCACTTAAAATGGAAACCTATCTATTACACAGTTGCAGAAATAATCACAGCCTCTCTTACATTCTCTCTTTCTCACACACACTTTGTTGCTCTTTTGACCCGTGAACTTGCACCGACTTTCTCTCCTTCTCACTAACACGTACACATACACAAACACCAGCTCTCTGTTCTTTGTTCTTCTAGCCAGTGATAATGATAGCAACACCATTATGCACTGTGACAACACTACCTCCCACTTACTCTCTATGACAGTTCACACCATGGTACAGTCTCTGCTTCTGTCTCTCTCTGTTTCCCTCTCTCTCTCTCTTCTCACTCAGAATAGTGTTGAGGTCAATTATCTCTGAATTTGCTTATACAGGCCGACGACTTCTGGCGGCTGGAAGGTGTTAAGTGGCATCTGTAGATTATTTAGAAGGTTTTAGCATGTTTTTTGATAATTCTCCTTCAACACCTTCTCTTCCAGTTCTTTTTTCCATTTAGATTCTGTGGTTTTCTAAACTCGTTTTGTCTCTTCTGCTATTTTCTTTCTTATTATGTTGTCTTTCTTTGGTGTCTGCGTTTCTTTTTCTGTCGTATTCCATCACAAATTCTCTAATTATTTTCTTCTTTTTACTGAGTCTTTCTCATTATTGTTTATTTTTCAAGAGCTGGGCAAAATGTCAAGAAATTATAAATTTATCTTGCAATTTATGTACATTTTCTTTTCATCAGTAAGTTGTTGATGTTAATATTTATCACACGACAAATGAACTTGGTGTTTCTTTTTTAGCTCAGGAATACTTGAAGAAAGTACACTCCGAACCTGAAAAATGATCAAAAATAGTTTGGGCTGCAAACAGACAGACTCGGCCAGATGTTCCTCTGATCTCGGCTAAGATAGAGCATAGTGCTGCAGAGTTTTCCCTTGGTTGCTTCTGCTTGTCACCATTATTAGCTTAAGCCTATAGCACTTTACACTACTTAAATTAGCAAAGCAACAAGCAGACTTTTTCTCTGCTCATAGGTTATTCCTGACAGAACACCAAGGTTGAATTTCAGCCTGCCTGTACGTTTTTTCAGCCTAACATTGTTGAAACAGAGTAGCTAATATTGGTAGCGAGAGCAACAAGTTAGTGGACCGCCAAGTTGTCAATGCACCTGTCTCTCTCTGCTCTGCACCGAGTGTGGGTGTGTGCAGAGCCCGTCCTTCGGTGAAATACGGATATCAAATTAGAGAGCATCTTGCAGAACTGTAAATGACAGCAAAATATAGCAAAGATTCACACTGAGCTAAAATGGAAACACTGCGCTGCACCTTTTGGTTTATATCTAAGAATTCTGCTATTCTACAGTATTGAATAAAAAAACAAAAAAAATAATATTAAAATACTCCAGCACAAGTATCTCCACACAATCAATGTCTCATTACTTAATTTATCAACAACAATTCTTTATATTTGATGTTCTTTTTACTGTTGCTGTCACTCTATATGCTGAATTAAAAAGTTTTACCTCTCCTCACTGACTTTTGATACATGAATTAGAAAAGTTATTTGTGTTTGGAATAGGTTAGTACGTTGTCAAGCAATGTAACTTATTGACTGTATATCACAGTCTTTCATTTTCGCTTCAAAGACATTTTCTATCACTATCAGTAACTATAATTCATATCTCCCAGCCCAACCTTGTACATTCAGTTTATTTCAGGTCAGTTTTGTTGTATTGTGGGAATCAAAGATAATCTTTTTGCATTCAATCTTTTCCTGGTACCACTATCTGTCTCTGTATGTGTGTGGTAGTAATGTTCCTTGCTTTGTTTTCTTTCTTTCCCTCCACGTCTCCTCCTCTACTTCTTCTCAACGGTAAAGCCGGGACAGAACTCCAACAGTGATAAGATGAGAGCAAGCCACTGAGAGGAAAGCAGTGCAAATGGGAATTTTCAATAGATGGGTCCTGAAACCTATTGTCAGAGAAAGAGAGAGAGAGAGAGAGAGAGAGAGAAAATGGAAAAAGAGTGAAAAGGCGTGAAAGAGAGAGGATAAAGAAGAAGGATGGAGGGAGGGGAGCATAGATGGAGGCGGACAGGGAGACAAAGTGAGCTGTAGAGTTTTTGCCCTGGAGGAAGCCGGTTTCCAAAGAGGGAATGAACAGCAGAGGAGGGAGTAAACGAGACTTTGAGAGAGAGTGCTGCTGGAAAGGGGAAAAGAGAGCAGAGGAGGAGGTGGTGGGATGGGATGGACTAAAGAGTGGTTGATAGGAGGTGAAAAGGGAGGACAGCAGTGAGGATGAGGTAGTCATGATAAAAGAATAAAAACAAGTGTGGAAGAGGCAGACACGGGTGGACACACACACCTAAAACACAAGACACCCAGAGTGAAGGTGCTTTGCATAAATATGGGGCGAATAATGAAAATGCTGGCGGCTTCATTTTAAACACAGCAGCTAATAATTAAAACAGTCAGACCTCACACTGTGGGCTACAGAGACAGCACAGAGATTTTTATGCATAAGCGGTAAATAAACTGTATTATCTCTCTAGGGACTCTTGGAGGGCTGCGGCCTTGGGTGCTGACGATATATTCACAGCAATGTGAGTCCAGCTACTTCACCCACTCGCTTCACCTGCAATAAGGCTTTGACTAATATGCAGGTTTAATGATGAGTATTCATATTTTCCAAGTGACCGAAAAAATCCCTATCTTTTTAATTTTAATGGAAAACAGAAACTCAGATTTAAAATGATTCACTGTTTCTACCAGCATGTTAATCTTGGCAGGACTGAAAAGCCTTCTGCAATGGTAATTAGACCATGGGACACAGAAAAGCCAGTGGAACCCTCACAGATGAAAGCTTTTAGGTGGGTTGGCAGCTCTTTAAGGCAGGGTGAGGTAGGTTTCACTGCAGGTTTTGCAGACTGACACCCCTGAAGCTGTGAGTAAAATCCTCCCACACCGTGCTGGAACGATTTCTCTGCTTAGCCATCTGTGATAAGGAAATAATATTTATAAAAACATACGTAGGTGCTGCGTTAAAAAAGTAGCCTCCATCACATCAGCAGTGGATCATGTGACCTGGCTAATGTCTGAATGAAACATAAACAGCTTTAAAATCGGCCTGTTACATCGAGCTAACACTGCTCTCTATCAGCACAGGAGGAATACATTAAATTTATCTGCACAAAAAAAAAAACTACACACCCATCTGCCTGCAATATAATGTGCCAGGAGATGCTATGATATACCCCATCTCTCAGCAAAACACACATTTCCACACACGGCCCAGCATGCATACACATAGTCTCATGACAGCATGTGGATAAATAATCCCATTAAATATGATTGAGGGTTTTTCCGACTCAAAGCATTTACACTCTCTCTCCATCTCTTTCTCTCACTCTGTGTCTCGCGCAGAATGAGGTATGCACAGGAAGTATCTTCAGACAGGCAATTTACAGGCCGGACACCCTCACACACACACACACACCAATACCCACACGCACACACACAAAACAGTCCACCAGAAGGCACTCTTAGATAGGTCACAATAACTCTCGCTAGGTTGAACTTGGCACTTATGCCTTTGGAGCAGATTCCCTGGAGTCCTTTGTGTTTGTGTGTGTGTGTGACGTGTGTGTGTGTGTGTGTGTGTGTGTGTGCTCGCGATGACAGACGAAACAAGTCATTTTAAATCCAATAAGATGTGAAGTATGTGTGGCCTCCTGGTGGCAGGCTAAGGCACAGTACTGAAGGTTTGAATCCAGCTGACAGACTTTGTTACCTCTCACCCACCAACACTTTATCTCTGACTCCCTCCCCCCTCCCCTCTCGCTCTATTATTTCCTGTCACTCTCCATTTCATTATTATCTCGGGAAGAAAAAAAAAGATTCTGCAGGAGCAGAACTTTTTTGAAAAGAAAGAAAGAATAACTTCTGCGTAAAAGGTGCTGTTGCTGAGTGAACTAAAAACTGATGCATCTTCTGCCAGTCAGTCAGTCAGTCAGTCAGTCAGTCAGTCAGTTGTTCTGTTTTGGCAGTGTTTACCTTTGTTCCTCATTATAAAGAGACAACCAGCACACTCCAGAAAAGGCTATAGGGTAATTATCAAAGCTTATTCAAGCACAGAGTCAAGCATGATCCCTGCATACCCAAAAGATCTATTGGAATTCGATACATCAGGTCAAACACATATTCCTGCCAGTTGCCCTCACAATCGAGCACCACCTTGACATCTTTGCAGCGCGTGTTGCACTCTTTGAACGGAGATCGGTAATTGGCTCGTGTCTACATTTATTTCATTCTCCAATCATTTTGGATAGCGTGACAGCAGTGTTGCCAACCTTTTTCTAATGAAACTAGCTAGCACTAGCTCCTAATTATGCTAAAATTTGCCAGATGACGTGAAACGGTCCTTTGCATATTGGTGACACTGCGCATCACCTTAGTGGTTGTGTCAGTTGACTGCCTTTATAAGCAAGAGTAGAGGAAGAGGCCCTGTGCTGTTAGCAGAGGAGCTGTGCTGTTTGATTACTCTGAGCAGCATGCATGGGACTGAATTACAATAATATTTCTCGCCTTTTCTCAGATGGGCTGAATACATCGCTAAATTTGTCACTAGCCGCCTTTGTAGAAAAAAGTGAAAAAGTTACTAAATCTAGCGAGAAAGTCGCCAAGCTGGCAACAGTACATGGCACTGCTTTACATTCACTGTCGCTGTGGTAACTTGGGGATAATTTGACATTTGGTTCCACACACGTCCAGATTTAGAGGTTTTGGGTCTTGGCAGGTTGTAAAACACTTGTGCTGTTATACTTAATTGCTTTCATATTTGGTCTGAATTTGGTTTTGGGTATCAACAATTTATGTTGTTTTCAGTTTTCTTGCTGAAGTGATTTTCTGGTTGTGAAGTCATTTGATCACACATTCACCAAGAACTACAAAAAGACAGCCAATCTCAGAAAACACCTCAGAGACGAATCATCAAAAACAAAGAAAAAGGTTTGCAACATATACCAACAAACATGTAAAAGGTAGAAATTAGACACTATCCTACATATTAGCTTTAAAATAGACACAGAAACATTATAGTTGAACACCCACTGTTTGTCATTAAGCAGTGGGCTAAGTCGGCACACAGTTGGTGCCAAAGTCTCAAAATCTTAAACTGAGTTTTTTTTAAAAACACTAGTTCCAAATGAATTACATGCACCACATGTCATTCCAACACTAATTTATGCTGCAGGCAACACACTCAGACTGCTGCAACAGATGTGGACTATGGTGCAACTGATACAAAATTGGAAATTGCAGACAATTGGGAGCTCATGGCATACTGATGCCATCTCAAACGTGGTGCATTTTGGGATAATATGAGAGGGCCTGCAAAAAAAGGGTTGGGCATCTGTTTTCTATTATTCTGGTTCTGATTAAAAAAGCAAATCCTGAATTCTTATTGTTGGAGGGAACAGGAAATCTTTAAGTCGTTTTGTATTTTCATGTTCTGAGTAGTTCCAACACAAATACCGTGAAATAACAGCCTAATGTATTAGAGCATAAAAAAACGATGTTCATAATCACTAACCCCTGGCCATAGGTGCATAATTTATTCATTAATACTTTCATACATGTCCCTCTCCATTAGCTTTCTCTGCCTTTGATGAAGAAGGATCAAAAAGAAATCACTCTTTGTATCAAATGAACTCCTCATCAAGAGGATCAAATCTTTGGTCTTTCTTTTATCACTGGGCTTATTCTCTCTGCAACCTCTTTCTTTCTACATCTATTTTTGACACATTCTCCACAGTAACAGCCACAATTTGTCAGAAATCTCAGCTGTCAGTGATACCGACTGATCATTTGTAATTATCTTTCATAACAGGCACTATAAAGGCTTAATGACAACAGTTCAGTTGTACTTTTCATAAGTGTGAGGTGCTAGTGTGAACTGTTGTCTTTCTAGAGGTGTTTAACAGGGGAAATGGTTCTTTCTAGGGGGGTTCTTTTTGCATAAGTGAGGATAATCTCAATTTTAATGGAATTAAACATAGCTAATTTCTTATTTTACAGTTATTCAGCTCATTTTAAGTTGCACTATTTAATCAAAGGTGCCAGTTTTTCTGGAGGCGCTTGCAGCAGGTTTAAAGCAAGGTAAGCGAACAGTACAGGCGCTCTGAAGTCATCCCTGCTGCTCACACAAAAGCTCATCTCTGAACTTGTCTCTGTATGACTCCTACTCTCTCTGACCTCCCACACTATTCCTGTGCTCCAGCAAATGGACATACACACACACACACACACACTCAGACACAAAGCCATAATGCAATATAACACAGCCTAATGCACGGCCATTGTGTTTGTGTATAGTGTGTTCGTGGCTGTGTGTCAGAAAGCCTCCTAAATTGTTAAAACCTTCCCTTGTGTAATGCATCTCTCTAATGTCCGTATCTGGCATACACTGTAGGATATATTTATTTCAGGTTTTCTTGGGATCTAATTTATTCTGTCTTTTCGGGACAATCTCAGCCAAAACATGGCATAACCTCAATTATATAAAAAAGCAGTTTGTTTTAGAGCCATACTGCCTCCTACAATAGATTGCATAAGGCATAAAATAAGGCAATAACTAGACTTACATAGATTTAATTTTAAAGTGCTATCTGGATTCATATTGGTCCAAGCTCTACAGATTGTTTTTTCTTTTCAAACAAATTGGGAAAGCTAAAGGGAAATGTAGATTTTACTCTTAAAACAAATTCTTCATGTGTATATATTAGTAAGCTATTGCTACTGCATTACCCCAATTTCCCCTAAAATGAACATACAGAATGTATCTGAATATCCAATCTGGATAGGGAAAAATGCATGTTAATGAAGGAAGTATGCATGCACAATATATATCATGGTTGTTAAATTATGGGTTGATAGTGGGTAATTTATACTGTTATGTATGATTCTGATAATGAAATCATGGTCAATAAACATAAGCCAAAATGCTTTCTTTGGCCTAACACACTCTGATACAGTAGTGTTTAATGTTAGTTTGCTTACCAATAAACATGCATTCTATACATTTGCATTTCTAATTTTATTTGATCACATTAAACCATTTTATTTGAAGTCTTTGACAAAATGCTCTATAAAAGTCCCCCCCCCCCATTTTCTGATAAACTATTTGAAGAGGCAGAACTGTTCTATGTTGTTCTTGTGTTAACTGTAGTGATATCAGTTAGATTTGGTAAGGGCGATTAAACATTAAATCATCCATCTTTGATCACTACATTTTGCATCCCGAGCAAGAAGTAAATGTATGAAACATTAGCATTTATTTAGAATTGGTCTCAACCAACTCCTGAGTAATAGTATCTGGCTCTTTAGCTGCTAAATGCTCCACCATGTTCACCAGCTTATCACTAACTGTGTCTTTCTGCTGTTTGGAGCAGGTAATGAATCATAGATTTTAGGAGATTTTCCTCGAAAACCGGTACCTACAACATCCGAAAACAATGCTATGAGAGCCGTGAGAGTAAAAGAAGAGTTAAGTTGCAGTCAGACAGCTTAAAAATGAGCTTAAACTCACTATAAAGCTCCATAGAGCAGAGGGGAGCTGCAGATTCAGGTAATAATTCTCTGTAGGTTAATCACTTCAAGCTACCCCTCTCACAATGTTTTCACATTTTCATTTGATACATTGTTATTGTAAAACTATTGATTATATTTGAGGGAAAAGTCACCCAGCAGGTTGAAAGATATCCAGCTCAAACATACCTGAACAAAAGCTACAAAGTCGTAGCAGAAGCTACTCTGTCGGCAGAATCGAGATAACGAGAATGCCTATCTACATCAGGTGTAAATGTAAAAGCCCATATATTGAATGTCATTATCCAGATACAGATCACATGTTAATACCAGGTGTAATGGGACCTCTGCCCTTTATTGAAGCCCGTTGTCCTTTTGCAGAAAGGACTGTGTCTTCTTTTCATTTTCAATTCATTTTTTTCTTTTGTATAGTTACATACAGTGTGGAGGAACAGATGAGATCAGAGACATGAGAAAAGCTCAAATTCATGACATAAGCTCGTAGGATGTGCCTCAGCCTGCCGACCCACCATTTACATTGTGATGACCTATCAGTCATGTAAGCGACAGAGCTGCATTTTCTCATCTGTTTTTATTATAATCTGGGGCAGTGTAAGTGTTCTACAAACATGTTTTTTTCCGCCATGACAGAAACAGGGAATGTGAAAACGACGATTAGTCTAAGCTGAAATGTAAAGAACAAGTTCAGATTGGTGTTGCTGACTGACTATATACGATCAGTCTGACTGATTACATCCAAATGACCTCCACTAATATTTGTTAAGGATGAGAAAATGTGCTGTAATCCTAAGTAAATCATCCTGGGTGCTGTCTCAGTCTGAGTCTCTGTAAAGCTGTTCAGGACACGGTTATAAAATCATTGTTTCGGGGGCGGGTTGAACTCTAAATCTGGCTACAAGTGCAGTGTTTCCCACACACAGGCTGTAATAGGGTGGGATGCCTGGAAACATTAATGCGCAGGTATATTTTGAGATATATATATATATAGCAGGCAGTTCCCTCCTACCACTGTTCTTTTGGTTTGTCCTGTTTGTATGACAAGATTTTTCAAGGCCACACACTACCTTCACATATACTGGTATAGCATGTGTATTCATAAATTTGTTTTTTTGACATATGCCATGACCATGAATATGACAAGGCAATTTCCTATCTTGCTGATCAATCAACCACAGCCCGATCTGGTTTAATACATCCGCATGATCAGTGGACTTAACCATTTCAGATTATTAAAAATAAAACAGCCATGAAAAGGCCACAAGTCAGTTGAGGGCAGCATGGACATCTTCCATTTGTTACTACATTGATTTGGACGGGTACCAATTCCAATATTGAATCATTAATAAAAGGAAATGTTAAAAGCGTGCCAAAGTCGACAAGCATTGATATGCTTAGTAACAGTCCAGTCCTGGTTTCATACTGCTGAATTATTTACATTTTGCAGTGAAACATTAATGCTGAATGTCATGACTGTAGGCATGAAAACAGTCTTTGACAGTGATGTAAATCAATCCCTAATTTTTAATAGATGTACAATACAAGGTTATGAAGATGATGTAAAATAATGAATCAATAGATGAACAGAATCAGAAATCATTCAGGTGGGAACATTAGAAAAAAGGTTAAATAGCCTGTGGACAGCAGACTTACTGCTTAGATACATGAAGCACAGAGAGTCATCTCTTCCTCTTGACACCTGCTGTTCTGCCACAGGGCACTGACCCAAGGCCTTGAACACTGCTCACCACTACATGAAATCACTCGAACTGAACAAACAGCCGCCAGGGGAAAAATGACCTCACTGCTGCAGAAAACTGGGGGGAGTTTTAACCCCTAGGGTCATGCCCCTGGTGTTTTAAGTTTGACAGTATGGTGTACATTTCCTATATTTGTTCAGTTAAGCAAGAAAGGAGAGGAGTTTTCAGTCAATCACCAATTTTAAGAAACATTATGCTGCACTACTGAAGATTTTTTTTAGCAATGGAAAAAAATTACTTCATGTAATATGAAAGGATGAACTGTCAGAAATTTGTGACAGCACGCTGTATTTCCCCTCAGCTCGACGATGCATTTTAGCATTTTTCAGCTCATTGTTTTGGGTTTATGGCCTCAGATGCTCTGATAAACCCACTGTATGCTACCTGACCAGCCCCAAACAGCAGGCAGAAAAAGTAACACAAGTTTATGATTTCCAAAGTGTGAAAATAGTCAGCATCATGCCTTTTGCATTGAGAGCTAAGGCACCAAAAACATATTGCTTGGTTGTTACCCTTTGTAACTAGGCGTGCGCTACACTTTTCATGTCAACACGGACTCGAGAAGACTGGGCCAGCAGGTTTGCCTGGACACATCTATACGATCCTTCATTTTGAGACCCCAGGGACAAAAATGGCCTATAATTTGTGGAAAGAGGTAGTCACCTCACTGGGAAAAGCTGAGGCATTTTACCAGAGGGAAAAACAAGAGATTGCTTTGTCAAAGCTAGGATGATAAAGATCGCTGTCCCAGTTCATTAATCAATCAACAGGCAGACAGTAATTTTAATTGGATGTAAGCAACAGTAATGTTATTTATACATTAACAAATAAATAATTACACACATGCGATGTTTGGCAGTATGTCTGTGTTTTCTACTGTTAGCCAGATGGCCTACTCTCCTTTACTTTCACTCTCTACTTCGTCTCTACTACTTTTTTGCCAATTCACACAATATTGGTTATTGGTGGTATTTTACTGTGTACAACGTGTTGAGCACAAACTCCTCTGTGCATGCTCATAGCTTGTGTCTCATCTACGGAGGCCTGTGACACGGTGTCTCGTGTTAATATAAACAAAGCTTTGGCGACATGCAGGTGAACATAGTTGTGTATTCAGGAGCTTGGTGAAGATCTAAACAGAGCTAAAAGGAAAATAAATATTGGACTTGCATTCAGCAAGCTGCCAGAAACCAAATAAATGCTAATCTTGCTGCTGTGTCTGCTGGATGTGTAATAGGGGACTGTTTGCAAATCCACTCACTCAGTTTTGATAATATGTAAATGCCGTGTTTTAGCTGGTTGCACTGGCCTTAAAAAAATCTGGAGGTGCTGATTTAAAATTCAAAAAGATGTCAAAACAACACCATACAAGGATTTTTTGTGTTTTCCAGTAAATCTCATCAGCCTCATTCATCCATGCCACTTTTCACTGCCAGTACAGATTCAGTACTGAGCCTCAAAATGGAGAATCAGTCCAGTCCTCCTACAGAACAGTATATAATGTAGCTCTTGCTTTCAGAGTATACTATGTTGAGATAGCTTTATAAGCTCCTTTGTTGTTCTTTTGGCTCTTGAATCATATTTTAATGTTGTTGTAGTTCTCAATAAGACACTATTTACCTTTTACTGATATTGGCCTCATATTGGCATCAACCACCTGGTTGCACAGCTAAGTCAGCAAAAAAAAAAAGAAAGAATAAAAGTTGCTTTAAAGATGAGATTAATCTGTCAGATATGATTATTTTCAGTGATTTCAGTGACGATATACTAACCAGACACATAGAGGGTCTAAAAGTGTGTTAACAGCCGACACATGCTGTGCTAAATGCACTGGCACAGACTCATCTTTTAACATATGTGCTGTGAGAAACTTAACAGAATCTTGGTCAGCTGAGATTCACACAGGTGCTGAGGATTTTATACAGCCAAGTTTGCCTCTTGAGGCAAAAGCAGGGCCTCTTTTTAGTATGAATGATGCCTGTGACAGATTTCAGGAAATTAAAAAAAAAAATGCCATTAAGCCTCACAGATGATACTGATATATCTGCTGATTTTTTTAAATGGTAATTTAACAATCTGTTAAATGCCCTTTTGTAGGTTCTTTTCTAACCCTTTCTTGGTTTATTGTGTTTCAAATGGAGAGTTATATAAGCAGTGCTCTTCTCCTGCTGTCGGATGGGTGAATAAGAAGAGATCAAAAGGGAGGCGATAGAGAAAGAGTGTCTGCTGCCTTCTCCTCTTCTTTATTCTCTCCACATTCTGCCAATGTGCAGTTCCCTCTAACTGCATGACTTGCCCTGGTTTCTCTCTTTCTCTCTCCCTCTCTAGGACATTACACTTTAATCTCATGTTCTCTCTCTTTTTCTCTCTTGTCCCCCTTTTGGTCTCTTTGCACGCTCTTTCCCTTGTCCATCCATCCATCCATCCATCCATCCATCCATCCATCCATCCATCCATCTATCTCTGCCTTTCTTCTTTAATCCCATGTTCTGTACCGCTTTGGCCCTGAGAATCTCATTCTAATCTGCTGTCTCAATATGGCCCCGTATGACTGCTAATCCTGTGCTTGTATATTCATGTGTGCATGTGTGCGCTTGCATGTGCAGCTGTATGTTTGTGTTTATATCCAGCAAGAGATGTTAGGCAGTTTTGCAGAAATGACTAGAATGACGCAACATTTTGTTTGTGTGTTTAGTCAAGTTGATGTCCTGCACAACATGGAGCATCAAAGCTCATAGGCCCTCATGGCTGAGGTGGTGGTGGGAGGGTGGGGGTGCAGATATTCTCATGTAAGAAGAAGAGCCATTGAGAGGCAGTCTTGGTCCCTCTGACACTCACACAAAAAAGACGACAAGCAATTATGCACACATGAAAACCACACTGCTCACATGAGGGATGCAGGGAGGGAGCAGGGAAGAGCGATGGGAGAGATGAGAGAAAACATGCAAGTGGGAATTCTATCTCTTTACAAAGTATAATCTCTCACTTTAATCTCCCTCTCTGCCTGTAACTCTCTGAAGCCCTGCTGTTTAAATCTCTGACTTTTTTTTGGGTCCAGCAGGTAGCTGCACAAATGAGCACACATCCATATAAACAGGCACACATTTTTCAACAAAAGTGAAAAGCCTGTCAGCATCACCATGCCAGCACCATGATAAATATAAAAGCCTGACAGAGCTTCAGCCTTAACCCGCATGAACCGTTCACCCTCTTCCCTCTACGAATGCATAGTCATCAACCCGACACAGATCATACCTTTGTTATCCATTTTTCTGGCTCTCTCCTGCTCGCTTCCCCCTCAAGGCATCCTTGTCAAATCATCCTCTCAACTTAATAGATATTTACGCGGGTCCGTTAAGTCCCCGGTCAGCAGCTTCTCTCACAGCCGGGCGAAGGACGCCGCGGAGGGACGGGGGAAGGATGCTCGGTCTGCCCGCACCGGAGCTCCGCGATGTGCACTAGTTATCTCCCACCCTGTTGTTTCACTCTGCTGTGGGTTAATGTGTTTAGAGCGAGAGAGAGAGAGTGTGTGGTGTGTGTGTGTGTGTGTGTGTGTGTGTGTTTGAGAGAGAGAGAGAGAGAGAGAGAGAGAGAGAGAGAGACTAACCTCGGATAAAGTCCCGTTTTTCCTCCACCGTCTTTCTGCTCTCGCTGTCAGTTAGCTCTCTCCCCTCTAACCTGCGTCAACTTCGCTACTTCAACTCTTAAACGGCTTGTCATAACGTTAACGACACATGTTCTCTCCTCAAACGGCTCCGTGTCTCTCCCCGAGCGCAAAACAGCGGCAATAGGTGCGACTAATCTCTATTTCCACCTCGGTTTATCCACCATTCACGGCGCTTCAGTCTTTTAAAATAAACCAACTGTGTTTAGTAACGGCTTGACAGGTGTCGCCTCGAGCGCGCGTTCAATCCTCCTCCTCTTCTTCGTCTCGCGCCGAGGCTGCGCGCGGTTTTGTTTTTCTGTCAATGTGTGTGTGTGTGTGTGTGTGTGTGTGTGTGTGTGTGTGTGTGTGTGTGCGTGCGTGCGCGGTGGGGGTACTCTTTACAGTGGCTCTCTGAGCTCCGTTACAGGGGATCAGCAGGTCGCCACGGTCCAGCAATTACCGACAACTCACCAAGCATTAGACTGACAGGTGCACACACACACATATACACATACATTCACACACACAAAGCACCATAGACTGGAGCTGGTGGTGCCTGTGCAGCCAGTTTGGGGGCCCTCTGGATGGAAAATGAGTGGATTTTTCGATCCTCGAGGGAAAGGAAAGAGGGAGATTTCTCACACTTGGCAGTAAAGTAGAAAAGGTCCTGTATATGTCAGAGTCAGTTTGAGTTTTAATTAAAGCATACAGCCACTGACAAGTCAAAGACCAGCTTCCTCGAGAGTCTGTTCTCAGCTAACTACTGGGAGTCCACACCGGTTCGGCTGATATTGATGTTGTTGCAATACAGACTTTGTGACCAATAATTTTTATTTGCCTTAGAGGCACAACTCACAATTAATTTGCATTTATTACCTGTGGGCAGTTCTCCCACCAAAGAGTTACCACAGCTTAGCCCTTTGGGTGCTGCATACACACAGTAATATTAAATGTAGCTTCCACTGGCAGAACATGGCTGCAAAAAACTGGCATACCTTTACTCCAACCAAACACACACTCAAAATACACACATGCATGCAAAAATGTTATGTGCACAGCTCATCAGCACATAGAGCATCTGCAGAGGCTTGTTTGGGCCCCTTGGGGCCCCAGTTCCAGGTGCAGCTGCACCACCAGCACCCTCTGGCGCTCTTCCAGAGATAGCTTCCCAGGATTTAGCCTGATTCAGCTCAAGCGACTTTCATAGTCAGACTTAAAGTCACAATCCGAATGGGACAGTGTTATAGTAGAAGCTAAGCCTGGCCCGAACTGATTTTTAGTTTTATTATGAACCTGTCAGAGCTCTATGTAATTGCACCACTATTTCTAAATACATTAGGATACATATGTCCATTAATACGATAGATCTGCGATTTCTCCAATAAACTATTGTCTCTTGTATTAGTCAGTCTCTACTAACTGCTCAAATTACACTTTGCTGTAATAGACTTTTTTAATATTTTAATATAAAATGACGGTGGACACATTAACACAAACACCTGTACTATATGAAGCAGTCTAATCCAGTATTTATTGTGGATAATGCGTTTTTCTTAGGACTTGATCAGGCAACTGTTCATTAATCTTTGGTTGGTTTGCTCTTATGTGCATTGATTGCGATGTTTTAAATTGTAATATTTCCCCCATCATACATAACTAACAGTGATGCTAATTGCAAAGTGTTATAATGGAGGATAATTTCCCTATCTTTTTTTTTTTTACAAGGTGAAAAATAGCAGTCATATTCCTACAGGAACTATTAGTGTGTCTGCTGTAAATTACTGTAATTTATGGTCTAGTTATTACTCATGGTATTAGTGTAATAGGACTGCGCAGGCAATTATCGTCTAGGTAAAAGTAGGTTAAAGCATGTGTTAGCTGCTCAATCCTTTCAAATTCCCTGCCAAAAACATGCAAAACATTCATGTAACCAAGAAGAGGAAAGGAATATTGAGTAGAGTTAGAAAATAACAGGTGGGTATGGACAGACTCCTACAATACAAAATTATTAAGACTCAATGGTTCACAGCCAGACTCTGAAATTGTCTGGTAAGTTTCCAGGAAATTTCCAAGGGAAGTAAATCTTGGTTAATTTTAGGAATTTGGGATTTTTTTTCTTACACAATTTCAAAATACATTCATGCACAGTGCATCATCTCTGTTTGAACCACTTAATATATTTTTTTGTATATTTTCCTTAAGCAGCAGATAGAAGCCTGAATAAAAGTACACTGTTAATTAATAACTTATTAAGACCTTCTGACAGTTTTTAAAAGCTAGTTGTGGCCTGATTGAACAGGGTAGTTTTAATTTTAATTAATATCTTCTATATATTAGATAACTTAAACCCTAAGTTGGCTCACAGCCTACACTGTCAGCTCATAATTTAACCCCACCCCCCCTTTTTCCATTAGTAGTTACTTGCTAATTCACCACATGGCAGATTTCATGCTGTATAGACAATTATATTGATTTATGTCTGCTTATGATATGTTTAAAAAGTTTGTTTCTAATAGATCTATTAATTCCCATATATCTCCAATATATTCCTGTTAATTTTCATTGAAAGTTCACACCTTGAACATACTCTGAATTTGCAACCCAGCCCAGCTCATCAAATATTAATTGGATTTGATGTTGATTAGACCAGACATGATTTTATTCTGGATTCATGTCCTGTTTTGTTATGTATATAATAAGACTGTTTCAAAGAGTCCAAAGAGGAAATGCTAAACACTTCCACTGATGATTGTAGATTTGTGAGTAAAATCCTGTGGATGCATTCACCTGATCGAACACCATGGGAATATTCAACTCTGAATGCTAAACTCGACCACAGAAGGAAAGAAAAAGCCTTCATCATAAGCTGTCCTTATCCTCTGTCACATATTGACATGTTGTTATTTATTGATCATATTTTGAAGTGTTGTACTTTATGGTTTTTGCAAATGAAAGCAGATTAATAGTTTTTTCGGTGTAACCTGTTATATTAAAGGTTGAGAAGGTGTGCTAACCTGTTGAACATCTGGATGTCTGGTCAGCTGAGACTCCATGTTTGTTACATCACTGCAGTATCTTAGTAGTGATACAGATTTAAAGCAACTTACTTTTTTTTGCTAACAACATTTTAAAACACCTGCCATTTGTTGCATTGTGTTACTAACTGTATCCATATTTGTATTTACGATTAAGAGTCTGAAACAAACAATCCAATCAAATCCTTGTGGAGTATATTTTTAGAACAGCCCTTTGTTCACTGGTGGAGGGGTGGGGCTTTTTGTATGAAATGCATACAAGATCTCCACCTACTGACACCACACTGCTGCAGAAGCACAGTGATGTATCTTAGAGACTCGCTAAAAACCAAATTGGCTTATAAATCGTTAAATTACCTCTTTTTTGGACGATAGAAGGGGGTTGGGTCAAAACCTTTAATATAGTTCCCATTGGTGGTCAATCTAATAGGCAGACAGCCTCTATTAGAACAAAGATGCTATAATTTAAACAGTAAATACAATAAAACGACAAGCTGAACATTTTTACACCCAGATTTAAAAACTTGGAGAACTTGGGGCTGCAACTATTTTTTATGGATTAAAATGTAAAATGTTGTACCATTTAGTCTTTGAATTGACAAATGTCAACTGTAAATTAGCAAAGTTTCTTATCAAAGCTGGAATCACATATTATTTTTTATTAATCCAACCATCATTGTAGCATTACTAAATATTAAGAAAAACTAAAATCCTTTAGTTGTTGTTAATAAAATGTCCAAGGCTGTCTCAGTCAAACACTTATTGATAATGTTAGAATTGATTGGTTTGTATTCATGCATATTTAATAAAATGTTGTTTTGAAAAAAGAATACTTAATAGCTCTTTCCATGCCATGGAAAAAGTCTTAGGCACACAAAAAATGAATATTTTTTTCTTTTTGTTTTTATTAACAGCTTGTTCACAGTGCTGGCTCAGAAAAAGTCCCTGAATGGAGATAATTGTACAACAGAGACAGGTTAAAGACCAGTTGAATTTCTTACCATCTGTGAAGCCTTGAATCGCAAACCTGATTGTTGATCTGTTTTTTTCCCCCTATCTACAAAAGTATTGAAATATAAATACTATTTAAGCATCTCTCTGTTATGGTTTCTCTTTGTACTGTGGAGTTGATGAGGAACTAAGCAAAATGCATCAATTGAAGTCACAGGAAGATTAACAGCTGAAGAACATAAAGTGAAAACAATGAACCTTCAGTTGGCCATTTGTCCACCACATTACTGCTCATTTCAATTAAATTGAACTCTCACGTTTCTGTGCTGTTTGAGATCTCTCTACTGTTTGTCACTCTTGTCGTAGCATTAATTAGAAGTGAGCTGCTGTGTGTCATATTGTCTCTGCAGGTGTGAATACATGGTAAGAATGTAAAGTTAATTAGCAGCGTTGGATTCATCACTTGCCAATTAAATCACACCAGCTCAGCCGAAATGAATGCAAAACTTTGCTGTCGGGTAGTTTTTTGTTAAATCTTGCATGTAGATTCTTGAAGAGCGGCATCACAGTTGAATACGATGAAATGTTTTGTGTTGTTAGGAGGAAACTGTGTTTCTCTCTGTTCACCGCATTGTCTTCGCACGTCAAAGACACAGGCTTGAGGTGAAATACAGGCCTTTTATGTCATTGGTAATAAGAAAAACACATTCACAGCGAGACTGTGGAGCTACATTCACTGACAAGAAAAGGAAAGCCAATAAAACTCAAATGCAAGCAGGAAGAGCTGAAAGAAAACCTTCTCAATGTATATTTTTAACATCCTTTCATCAAGATAATTATGCATCCCACATACATCTGTAACAAGTATGAGTTAAGTCTATCTTTATCTGCTTAATAAACAGAGCACTTGGTTCTATGGTTTGTCACTGAAAGCAAATACTATTATCTTGGTAATTTCTTAATTCTTGTAGGCTCAGTTTCTTCCTTAAGCCTTTACCTTCCTGTGCTGGAAAGTGATGTTTTAGTTCATCCTAAGGATCAATGTATCTGTTCTATAATCTCATTTAATCCCAGATGAAGGTGTAGCACCATGTCTGCTATTATCCTGCGCTCTATAAGTAGCTTTGTCCTTTTTTTTTCCCCCATAAGGACGTCAGTAAATTGATTGACATTCTCAAGTGGACTGCCTAAATGATGGCTAGAAATTAAAAGCCTGAAAGAGGTATAATGGTGGTTAGGACAAGTGGGTAGAGGAGAGAGGGAGAGAGATGGAGAGAGAGTGAAGCGGGAGAGGGAGGAATACACAAACAGGTTGCACTGGGGCCTGGGGAATAAGGGGGGAGAGGGCGCAGAGAGAAAGAAAAATAAGATGGAGGGCCACAGAAAGCAAAAGACAGAAGAGTGGTTCAACACAGCGATTCACATAATGGAGATTTCAGCCTGTTGTCATCATCATCATCATTACTCTTCACTTCTTACACACACACATTCACACACATAGGTGGTTAAACATCAATTTCTACTCTGAGCCAAACAGCAAATGAGTGCTTTTGTCCTCTCTTTAGTCCCAACAACCAACTTCTTCCCCTCCTGTCTGGCCAGGTTTTAAGCATTTAGCTCTTGTCCTTCACTGATGCATCAATCTGTCCAGCCTCTTTCTCTCTCTCTCTATGGGTCTCTCTCCCCCTTTACTCCCCCTCAGCATGATTACTTACCTCCCAAGAAAGAAGAAGAAGAAGAAGTACACTCCATCTTGTTGTTTTATGTTCCCAGCAAATTTAGTCCTGCGTCTCCCTTCTCCACCCTCAACTCTCTTTCACTTTGTCTCTGTCTCTCTCACTCACTCTTCATCACCCCTCCCTCTGTCTCTCTCTCTCTCTCTCTCTCTCTCTCTGACTCTCCCCCCCCCCCACCCCTCCCAGAGCCCTCCCTCCATCCCCTGACACCTTGCACTCTCCTCCTCCACTCCCTCCCTGTGAACTTACCCTCCCCTCTCTCTCTGTCTCTCACACTGTATGGAGTTGTATAACTTATCACCCTGATCCCTTCCCCGCTCCGATAATTGGTGTGTCTCGGCAGAAGATGCTAGCACGCTTTATTTAGCTGTTCAGCATTAGCTATTCCAATTAGGCATCTAATACCAATAAGAAAGAGAAACTGTTAGCCTCCATGTATTCGGCACCCCGGGAGAAGGGAGTTTGTGCGCGCATTCGTGTGTGTATGTGTGTGTGTGTGTGTGTGTGTGGTAGCCACAGTTGTTGCATGCCCAAAAACAAACACACACACATACAAACAGATACACACACTCGACAGGGTAGAGGGTACATGTTGGTTTTAACAGATGGTGAAACACTTTCCCTCGAGTATCGATACTACTCTCTCTCTCTCTCTCTCTGTCTCTCTCTCTCTGTCTCTATAATTAACTAGGTTTCAGTAACAAACCTTTGGGCTTTGCCGTTGCCATGGTTACCCAAACTCTGAAACACGACTGTCTTGGTTTATATGTGTGTGTATGTGTGACTGCTCGCAAGTGTATGTGCATGTCACACTGTTCACACCCCTCTCTCTGTGTGTGTGTGTGTGTGTGTGTGTGTGTCCACGTTCTTACAACTGCATGATTGTGCATACACATGAGTATTTTGGTTGCTTTGATGCCTTTGTTTCCCCACAGGGCTCACAGGCTGGTTCTGTCTCCCAGCGCCCATGTCTCTACACAGAGAACAGCAGTATTACATGGGATCATTGATAATTTATCACAGGTCTATTGTACCTTACATAATACAATCTCAATAATTATATAATCCCATGAATAAAGATTACGCACAAGATGAATTTAAAATGGGGAGATGAAATAAAAATTAATTGTGCACTTATACCAGGGAAGGTAAAAGTTGAACTTGAATTTGAACTTCAATGCATTTTCTCTGAAAGGCAAAATAAAATTATACTAGGATGTGGGATTTTAGCTTCTGGACTGCCTGGGCAGCAAACCATGTCTATGATTTGGAAATCAGTTAAAAATATCCATAGTGCCCCTTGTACCAGCAACAGTTAATGTTTATTATAATGCAGTGTTGGAATGTAACAAACTTTACTTGAGTATTTTCGTTTTATTTTGTCAACTTTATATTTATACTCTACTACATTTTGAGGCAAATATTGTACTTTTTACTCCACTACATTTAGCTTTTGACTTCTCAGGTCAAGATTAAACATAAAAACCCTGATGACAGTATATTTTATATATATATATATATATATATATATATATATATATATATATATATATATATGTATGTACTGTCATCAGGTTTTTTATGTTTAATTTTGTATATATATATATATATATATTTCACATATTAGTTATATTAGTACTTTTACTTAACTAAGGGACTGGAATACCTTTTCCACCACTGTTGTAATGCTACAGAAATGGCAAACAGTCAACACTTTAGGGTTTTTGCACATTTTAAAGACCCTGCAGTGAAGTAAAGGCAGAGAAGAGCATTGTTAAGGGTATGCTTCAGAATATACAATCCTGACTCCAAAAATATGGATATGAAAATGTAAACAAAATTAGAATGCTTGAGTGTATATTTACAAAAACAAAAGTGTATCATAAAATATACTGTCATAAATGTCACAAAAGATCAGCAAGTGATCGCATTCTGTTTTATTAAAGTGTTTGAAAACATCCCGACTTTTTGGACTTATCCACAACCAGAGCTCAGTGTCTTTTGCATACATTTGTTGCATCATGTCCTCATACCTAAATGATGAAATAAGTTTTTTTATTTCCAGTGACTCTCACAATAACAAACAGTCTGAGTCAACACAACGCAATCAATCAAATACATTTATGGCCACATCCCTGATAGATTACTCTTTACAATGAGCTGTGTTTCTACTGTTTACCTCCATTTCTTCCTCATTTACCGCACTGGAGTGTTTTGTCATCTGACAAACCTTCAAAGTCATGGATCTATTACTCAAACTGGACTTCCTGAATTATATTTCACTCCTGTTTCTTCTCACCCGAAGCATCACTGCCACACCAATACAATCCCCCTCAACCCCCCCACCCCCAACCCCACTCCCCATGCAAACCACTCTGCTGGCAATGTCTTGAGTTTCTGGGGCCATTTCGTTAACATTTGGTGCATTATTGTCCTTTCTGATAATAGCTGTCCAAACACAGACACTGGCACCTCTCGACGAGACATCTCCAGCAGCCACAATGGAGTGTGATTGCAGAAAAGAGATTTTTGAAAACTATAACATCAGTTACCGCCAGACTTTGGTGTCAGTCCCTCAGACGGAAAGACAGGGACTTCTCTTTACACACCGTTTTGCAGCAACGTTCATCAGTTTTACTGGGAGAAATCCATTGCAGAGGAGCGGAGATACAGATTTCTATACTGATGGCAGCCTCAGTAATCCAGAAGGCAATATAGCCATAAAACATGTTGTGTTTTGAGTTTCACTGTCACTGTGTGAGTGTTCTCGGGGCTTTATTACTATGACATTATGGGAAATGTCGGACATCAACTGACATAAATGTAGACGAGGCATGAGGCAGAAAGGCGGGTAAAAAAAAATGTTCACAAGATAAGTCCTGAAATGCATTTTACATCATAAACTGGCACATAAGAGTAAAAGCATCCACAGGCATATTTTTCATTTAAAGTGCACTGGAGGAACCCCTTAGTGCTGTTTTCCTGGCCAGGATTTATCCACCTGGTCCAACTGTGACAACCTTTTAGTCTCTTCACTGAGTGCGAGGCAACCGCTGGTCCCATATGACATCTGTCATCTGCTCAAAATACTCAGTGAGAATGTTAAACTGTTAAATAGAGTGTTGGAGGTAAAATTGTAAAGGGTGTTAAATAAAAACATTTTCCACCCCCTCGCTGGTGACATGTGGAGCCGAAAAAGAGAGCCAAACACTCCCAGCATGCATCTGGAGTCAGCTGCACCAGATCTACATCGTAAAAGGTTGTAACTAGGCTTGAACCTAAGTAGAAATTTAAACATTGCTAGATTGAAATAGCTTCTTACACAAAAACTAGATCTTACTTAAACGGTTAATTCACCCCAAAATCAAAAATACATATCTTCTCTTTTAGCTGTGTTGCTATTTATCAATGAAGATTGTTTTGGTATGAATGCTGGAGATAACAGCCAGAGAGATGTCTGCCTATTTAATTAATAAAAACTATAGATGGCTCTTTGTGCGTGGTGCGCAATACATTTGAAGAACTTTACAGCAATGTATCTTTCCAGAAACCATGACCCGGTTATTGGAGATAATCCACAGACTTTGTTGCGAACAGCCAGAACTATAGGTCATGTGTTCTTGTTGGAACTATACGACAAAGAAAAGAGAAAATCTTTCTACATGAAAATGCACTCAATAAGGTTTTGTATTATCTTGAGTTACAGGGTCATGACTTCTTGAAAGAGACATTAGTGTTGAATTTTTTTAAATGTATTATTTAATGCATTGAGCACAACTATCAAAAGTGCTATATAGTCGAATTATATTCAAAAGAAGTCAGACATCTTCACAGCAAATCTGTTGAACACAGCTCACGCCGAAACAATCTACACTGATAAACTGGACTTATTACATAGTCGAACTCTAAAACACATATATGTCTCTTTCTTCGCAGATATAAATAAAACACATACATGCATAATGCATACATGAACAAAGGTCTGACAGTTTAATTAATTACATTGTTCTGCCCACTGAAACGGTTATTTCTTGCAGTTATATCACAGCGTTTTGATGCTACTGTTACTATTTGAATGCTTCATTACTTTCATCAGACAAATGTTTCTGAGCAACTGAATTACACATTACTTAAATCCTAATAGCTCAGATATTTCTTAAGTTTTAATGGTACAAACCAATAAGGTAAATCACTAGTTCGTAAGATGTGAGAAAGGATTTTAGCAGTGATTGATTTACAAATAGCAGCAGCTCTGTGGTAACTGCGGTTTTGATCCATGTCAGAGCTACATCGTCTCTCCTTCAGGCACATTTGTTCTTCTTTAAATAAGAAACCTTTCACCACTCAGTTGTACTTAAATGGCCTTGGGCATGTTAGTCAACATGGACATGTATTAGCAAGAGCCAGTGTGTGATATGACTCTAACGTACAGCCTGCAGCTAATCAGCAGAGGATGAATAGGACTTAATGGAGACATTTTATTTGTCTGGGATTTTACATCCGAATGAGTTTTATTTGAGCTCACCTTAAGATCTGTCAGCGTTTAAAACAAGCTGTGCACCTGAAATAGCCTCTCACTGTCTATCACATTAAATAACTTCCTCCTTTCCTATGCAGTGCTGTATGGAGCTGCACATTTTCAAATTAGAGAGTGGATATATTCACTTTGGGAGATGTTAGTGAGACATATACGGAGAAGTATAGTGTGTTAAAAAGCTTAAATTAAGTGGGATTTCCATTAACGAGGCAGTGGGGGATGGTGGAAATGTTGAAGAGCGGAGGATTCTTGAGAGAGAAAGACGGCTGTGGGATTTAGCCTCTCTGCTTCCCTCTTTAAACTTGCCTGATACACTATCAGAGTGCGTACCCAATTGGCAAAATGACTGCTGGCACAGAGTAACTAAAACGAGAGACGTCCCCTGTGTGTTCTGACTTAACTTTGTAACTGTCCCTTGCAGAGAGATTATGTGCTTATCAGATTTTCCTAACATGATCGCAGCAACCGAAATTTCATCCACAAGCAGGGAAATCGTTGGAAAACAGGATTTTTATGAGTTTATGGTCAGGTTTGAGTTTTTGTGAAAGTGCTGTAGATGTCCCCAGGCTAGCACTGCTGACTCTACACGTTTATGGATATGCGGGTGAGAAAAACACTTGGATATCGCATATGTCAGGAGCAGCCGCAGCCAGCCTGAAAACCCTGCCAGCAATTTACACTCTTTAAACATGTGCAGTGACTTGATTCAAGTAGGGAAGGTAATGATTTGGGACACAGTGGTCAGCCAGGCTAGTAGCATTAATTCTCGACTCTCCATGCTGGATAAGGAGCTCATTATATTGTGACTGCATTTAAGCTGCTACAGTCACCTCCTTGTTATCCAGGTAGAAAGTCGCCGTATGATTGACTTTTTTCAGAACTTAAGGACGAATTAAAACATTGCCTGCCTGCTTCTTCTCACAGATTTGTTTATTTTCCTTTGGACCGCAGCCTCAGCATGAGTTTATTCATTAGCTTCGCAGGCTGTGAAGCAACTCGTTCTGATTGTGCAATTCTTCTCAGTCCTCATTGACGGGACGCAGAGCCTGCTGGTTCTCATTCTACCATCTAATCAGGGACTGAGTTACACCTGCAATGCCAGGTGAATGCAATTAACTCGCTGGTTGGCAGACCCAGCAGCACTGTGAGCCCTGAGGACTTGGATTGAGAACCACTCTTGTTGAGAAATGCTGACACCGACAACAAATTATGTTCTGAAGGACAAATGTGGAGACATTTTTCACTCCAGCAAGTAAATAGAAGCAAAAGTTATTCTGGTACTCAAAAGTTCACCCAATTAGATGTAAAACTTGATTAAGTCTTTGGAGAGCTTGTGAACATCACACCCACACAAGCAACATTGCAAATGAAGAAATGTTCTGAACTTAGCTGTTAATAAATACAGTGATGAGGTGTTATTGGCTTTGTTTTTTAACACTGAGGTGAAAGGTCAAGGTATAGTGCAGAGTTAAAAGAGTAGAAGGAATGAAAAAGGGATTTCTGTGCTGCAAACGAGCAACCACAACCAAAGATGTAACCTTGAATTCAGCTCTGGTCAGTAATGCATTTTGTATAAGTTGTTATCTGGGTTGCATTTATTTTTCATTATTGATAAAGCTGTTGATTATTTAATAAATAAAAAACGAAAAGAGATCTAAGACCCCAAGGTGATGTTTTCATTTGCCAACAGATTATCAATAAAATTATTAGAATTTTCCACCAGTTGATTTGTTGTTGCTGGGCATGTTTGTTTTCTGATTTTTTTTTCTTTCTTGTCTCTCTTGCAGCCAACAAGACTCTGCTCGGCGGCGGTGGAGGTAAGTCACAACCTGTCTGATCCGGTGGATGTGTGTGTTTGTGTTTGCTTGCCAAGATACTTGTAGGCATCAGTTGTTATTAATAGTACAGCTCTAGTCCTCTTTGGACACCAAATGATTTAAAATGCTGTTCTTTTAAGCAAATGATGCAGTGCAATGTAATAGCCAAAGAGAGATTGTGTCGTATATGTGGCGTGTCTGTATTTTACTTTGTGTTCTGCGAGCTCTTCAGGTAGCTCTTTGTTGTGGCAGGTGTTCAAGGTGCGTTTGCATGCTGTGCTGTGTGTGTCTGTCTGCCCGTGTTTTTGTGTGTTTATGTGTGAGCGCAGGTGCAAAGTCGATAGTTCATAATTTATGGGTGTGGAGTGCTGTGGATATAAACAGTCATTTTTCAGTGTATTGTTGACTCAGTGCTTTGCTGCGTGCGCGTGATATTGGACGTCCACGCCTAATCGATACTTGTAATAAATCTGTACAGCTAATGCGGCAGCCGCATCCACTAAAACATGTACACACTCCTTTCCACCTGTGTGTGTTTGTGTGTGTGTTTGCTAATGCTTGTAAATTTGCGTGCTGCTGCGTTTGCCTGTGGTTGTTTTCGTTTTCTTCATTTGGGCAAACAGCTTTAGCCTTTGAGACCAGCTCGCTCGCACTGCAGTTTTTAACCTCCCAATTTGTATGCACGTGTGTATATGAGTGTGCGTGCACATGCTTTGGCTTTCCAGTCTCCATGGTGACATGTCTAGTGGCACACCTGTATGTGTGTGTGTGCATTTGTATGTGAGTTTGCAGCAGTGCATTTACTTGCCTCCAAAAAGTGCATTTGCTTGCCTGAAGGGTTCTGTTGAGGCAGTAAGTCCTTAGCGTCTACACACACACACACACACACACACACACACACACACACACACAGGGGCTCCACCCTTACTCATATACACCAGCTGAGCCTCGAGCCATAAAAATGGACTTCACACACACACAGAAGCACACACATGACATGCAGTCAAGCAGCTCGAGATCCACATTATCGTTTGATGTCGTCCTCAAGTCTCTGATGGCTCTACAAAGACAGATGGTTTCTAGAGAGGCCCTGGATATATGTATGCGTCAGACCCTGTGCATTTGTGCCCATGAAAAGCATGTTTACATTAGTTTAGTTATATTAAATTTTACTTAATTTAACCACAGCATCTGTTTTAATCTAAAAATGTCCTACACCGGGATGAAGGAGGCTACATATTCAACAACCGCCATCTGCATCAGTGTTTTTTTTTCTTATCAGTTTCTTTCCGTCACTCTTTACCAGCTTCTCTCTTGCTCAGTTGATTTCTCTCATCTCTTTCTCATTGTATTTATTTTCCTCTCGCTGCCTCTTTTTCCAGCTCCATCCTTGGGGGTTTGCTAAGGCAGATAGAGGCTACAGTAGGTGTTAATTAGAGAGAGAGGTAAGCGTAGAGACAAGGGGAAGAATGGAACACAAACAAGAGAGACGGGAGGGAGATGATGGTTAGAGCGGGAAGACAAGAGAGACAAAAGCAACCAAGGTCCAATAGAAAATAGACAGATCCAAGAGCAGAGTGGAAAAAATACACAAAAATAATGTGATATACATCTCCATGCGCCCGACATCACACTCTGCACAGGGTAACCAAGCATTCATCCATTCATCTTTAGAGAGCAGTTTTTTTCATCAGAGGTGAAGCAACAAAAGGTCTTTACAGTGCTTTACTACTCACTCTCAAGGGTACCTGGATAAATGTCATTCAGTTAGATCAAACGCACACCTGCCGACATTGTTTTCTTCAATCTGGAGAGGTGCTGAGCTCCGGCGGCGCATCAACAACAAACTCAAGGGCAGGAAATTAATGTTTTTTTATGTCCACTGGCTGCAGTTGCTCATTTATTCCAGAGCTTATCTGCTATTTCAACGTTTCACTGCTTTGATTGATTTTTCCAAATAGAAATGAAATCCCAGATGATGATTGGAGGTTCAGTCAGCCAGACAGTTACCATGAGCTTTATATAAATGTATGACAAATAAAAGGAAAAACCTGAATAAGGGAGCGTCTTGTGATGGTCGGTCTATCTATCTATCTATCTATCTATCTATCTATCTATCTATCTATCTATCTATCTATCTATCTATCTATCTATCTATCTATCTATCTATCTATCTATCTATCTATCTATCTATCTATCTATCTATCTATCTATCTATCTATCTATCTATCTATCTATCTATCTATCTATCTATCTATCTATCTATCTATACATTTATACATTTATACATCTATACATTTATACATCTATCTATACATCTATCTATACATCTATCTATTTAATACAGTGTATGTTAGTTTGATTTTGGAAGTACTCCTACTTTGAAGTCTGTGTTTGGTTCTTCTTCTAGGTCACCATATGTCAGTAATGTACCATTGAGATGTGCGCTGCATTGAAGTGTTTTTCTACAGATTTGGGGCGTGCACAGAAATGTCATAAACCTTCTTAAAAAGTAAACGGTCTACGGGGATGACAAGGTGAACTTTTTTCCACACATTTCAACCCACAATAAACAATCTTCAAGGTTGAAAACGGCAACATCCTTTTCCATTTAGAGCCAAGTTATGGAATCTAATGCCTGCCAGGAAATAGATGCATTCAAGAGAAATGCTTAAAATACACACATTGTTTGCCACAAAAAGATCTCCAACCTAAACGACAGAATAGGTTGCTTGTCAATACCACCCATAATGACCCATATGAGCGGTTTGAGTGTCATAAAAACATACATGTAAGGTTAGTGGTTGTAACAAAAAGTCTGCATTTTCGTTGAATTTAGGCTAGAAAACCACTGATCTAAGTTTAGGGTTTAGGGTTTAATAATCAGCCTCGCCGTCATTCATAATTACTAAAGGGGGAGGACAGTCTTAAACGTAAATATGGGTTGCCTGTATATGACCTATGGGGTCATTTTTGAGGTGAGACCAGTTTATTTGCTGACAGTTAGCTATTTGGGACCAGGCTATTTCCATGAATAAAGTATTCTAAAGTTACATCTCTTGAAATATTCAAGTTTGCCACAATGTTATATCTGCGGTCTCTCTCTTCATCTGTGCTTGAATGTTCTGTAGCATGCGACAGAGAGCGAACTGTACCCAGCATGCCATTCAGTGGTGTAACAGCTAATACTGGTCCCCTCTCAATATACTACACAGTGTATACATAACCCAGTAGACTCCTAATAAATAATTCCTTTAGATCTCAAGGGCTCACATTTGACACTGCACTTCCTTGGGTATTCAGCAATACACCCTCCAAGTGTGAAGTTCAGCCAGATAAACAGTTATCGGAAAGTTGAATGACAGACATACACACAGAGACTGTAGCTAGAGGCCAAGGGTTAACAAGAATCTGGTCCTGGACATCTACAGTAAGGTTTCTGTTTTCATTTATACTGTAATATTCGATTTTACCAGTTGAAATCAGCAACACAATGTTGTGCTGTCTTTGTAAAAATAACAACTTGCAGATCAAACAGAGACACAAAGTCAGACACAGACAGCTGGTATCAGGGAGCCTTCTGGTCTGGGGGGACAGCGTGCACAGGATGTGAACCAGCCATGAAGATTGGTTTAGGTGTCCTAAGACATCCGGACACAGCACACAAAAGATGAGCGCGATCCCAATTAAAATTTCATCCACTTACTTTTTTTTAATTTGGAGGGGGTAAAAAAAAGGAAAAGACGAAGAACAAAATCCTCTCTCGCAGTGGATTTTCTAGCAGCGCTGACTTTGTGTGTGCTGACATCTATAATCAATCCTCCAGAACGAGGATGAGGTTTGATACCCTGCTCTGGAAGTCTCTCGGCCGTGCTCCCTGCGTGTCTCTGCTCTTTCCTTGTCTGGATGAGGAGAATAAATGCAGGCGGAGGACAGGCTTGTCTGCTTGCCTTTCAGAAGCGAGAGCATGTATTGTGAATAAAAGGAGAGAGCAGAAGATTGGTTTTGGGGCGCGGAGATGAGTCTTGAGGCAAAGAGCACTTAGTGCACCTTCACATACAGACAGTGCTGTCAGTGTCTCAGCTGCATACATAAATCCGTTTCACCGCAACGCTCACTGTTTACGTGGACAAGTTCATAGCAGCATTTAACAGGTTGCTGCATGTTTAAGTATATATTTACTGGTGTGTGTGTGTGTGAGCAGCGTGCATGTGTGTGCGTGCATCCACCACCAGACCCATCCTAAATGTTGCCTTGGCAACAAGCTGACTGAAGTAAATGAGTGTCCTGGCTTTGCTGAGGGATTGTGGGAAAGCAATATGCCAGCGTTCCGCCCCATTAGTTTGACGGACAGCCTGTTTGGCCTATAAGAGGTCAGCTGGCAAGGGCAGCCATATTAGTATTCCATAGGAGAGACCTCAGGATTGGTTTTACTCTAATGTCAATCTACCTGTGTGTGTGTGCTTTTCCCTGTGTGCGTGGATGTGTTTGTCAGGGCGGGTGGTGGGGGTGAAGCTTGTCCTGGCATATAACATTGCAGGCATTGTGTGTGCGTCAGTGTTTGTTTGTGTGCCCCTGCTGGGGGTTGCGGGCTCCTCGCCAGGTAAGCATATCGCCAATTATCACTTCCCGGTCCCCCTACTTCCCTGGCTCCCGCCCTCCCTCTCTCCCCCAGAGTCAGTCAATACAGAGCCTGTGAGGGAGGCATGATAACACCTAAACTGGTCAGTCGCCTGCTTCGCTGGCTGCTTGCTGGTCTACAGAAGCCAAAACACTCATTTCTACCCCCTTTCTGCATCCATCCATCCATCCACAGCGTCCTTTTTATTCTTTCTACTCCGCGAACCCCTGCGTACCATTCATCTCTTCCCCTTTTGTTTTTAGCCTCCCTCATTCACTTCACCTACACACCCTTTTTTTACACTTGATCCTCTTCCAAACCCATTTCTCTTTGTCCGACTGTGCTCTTCAATCCCCCGTCTCGTCGTTCTCTGTCTCTGTGTGAGTCTCCCCGTTGTGTTTTTTTATATCTCCGTCCCATCTCGTATTCCCTGGAAGGCCGGGCTTCAGTGGCAGTAAACGTTGATGTGATATTTTGTATGGTAATGAAGGCTAAATAATGAATGCTGGGTTTTTTTATATGGAAATTAGTTTGACACTTCCTAAAAGATTTTTTTGGTGCCTAGTAATATAAATTAAATTCATGACTAATTCATTATAATCTGTTGATGTCTGTTGGTGGCATTAGGTGTAGCCAATTATGTCTGATTGTTGAGTAGTTCGGGTACTCCATTTGCATGCGACGGAGTCAGTGGAGTATAAACAAGTATCCTTTGACACTGCAACGATGCTAATTTGGTTAGGGCTTCCCCGGTCTCTACTGTCAAAGTGAAGGATGCATCAATTCCCAAACACATGTATATACATATATATACATTGAGCCAATATGAGTTTGACTTTATCATCACCAAAGGGAAATAGATTTCCTATGAGGGCAGCATGATACATACCTTCATATATACAATGTACATACAAATTTCAGGGCTACTTTTGATCAGCGGCAAGTCTTTTTTACTGCCAAATATTTAATGCGAATAAGAATTATGAGCTCATACCATCACTGATTATTTTATGGCAAACGTGGCTATCCCGCCCCCTCAACACTCGGACACCTGGCACACACACACACACACACACACACACACACACACACACACAGTGTTGCCAACTTGGCAGCTTTCTCGATTGACTTGCCGACTTATTTGATCCTCTTAGCGACTTTATTTCTACAAAGTGACTTGCGCCAGTTATTTAGAGGGAAAGCAGGAAATCTACATGAACCTATTATTATATTATTATGTCATATAATTTATTCCCATACTGCTGTCAGTCAGCAGATCTAATGCCAGCAGCGCAACATTCCTCCATCCTCTCACACACGCAGGTGGGAGTGAGAGTGAGTTACAATACGATTTTTTTCGATTTTTAGGTTCGTATGACAATGAAAAGTCATGAATATAATTGTACCTAAATTCTTAAACATGTTGGTTTGCCAACATGTTCTCATGCTGCCCAAACAAATGTCAGATCAAATAAGAGGAAGCTTTGAAGTCATTCCTTCGTGAAAAAGTGTTCAGTAATTATATATGTTAAATAAGCTTTCTCTGCACACATGACAAAGTCTGAACATGGCGCTCCCTCAACCCTAAAGCTTGAGTCAGTGTGGCTTAATAAACAGACTGCAAAAAACCCACAACTTACCTTTCATGTAAGTTGACGTGTAGAAGTTTACCTCACTTTTCACTTTAATTTCACATTATAATAAATTGAAATAGAAATACATATGACCTTTCTTAAAGTGATTAAGACTGTTTAGGTTTGACTCATTAGATTAGATATTAAATATTCCTTTATTAGTCCCACAATGGGGACATTCTCAGTGTAACAATAGCAAAAAGTGTACAGCAAAAAAAGAAAGAAGTATCAATAAAATAACAATAAATAGAAACAATCAGTATTAACTAGAAATATAAAAGTATTGGCAATTTAGACAAGAAGAAATATCTGTAGCTGAGTACTTTTATTTTGACAAACTGCTACAATGAGTCACTGAGATACCACCATGTTTCCTGTAAAGCAGGTGGTTGCAAAAGGCTCTGCAATCTCAAAAGCAACTTTAAATTGAGAGAAAGAATAAGAATCAACACACAGGAAGTACCATGACATTTGCGGCATAAATGAATGCAGAGAAGGCACAAATTGGTGCATAAAAACTGTGTGTTTGACATTCAAAATTCCCTGGGGGAGTATTTGCATAGGTCTACCAAAAAGTGTCCAGAGAGTGTTTGTTAAAGGAAGCATCAGTGTGTTTAGTGTAGTTTAGCTTTTAAGATTGCAAACATTTGCTATTAGCACTTAACTGCTGATAGGAAAGTGATTAGTTCTTCAGTCATAAAAAAGTATGTTCTAAACCAGTGAGAAGTTAGAGATCACAAAAGGTTTGACAGTTCATCCTCTGGGAACCATGAATGTCTGTAATGACCTCAGTGGCAATCCAATGAGATTTTTCAGTCTGTGGTGGACTGACCACCTCAAAACACTCTTTTCATCATCAGAGACGATGTCCACAAATAACAGATGTGTGTGACTTTGCATAAATAAATGCAGAGCAATTCTTAATTTTCTCCCTTTTACTCATTTCAAGGAATTAAATATTTCATGAAGAAAAATAGCTTTTAACTCAGTTATTTTTCCCTTTGCAGTGCTACAAAAGGTACTCGGCTGATATCGTTCTGTAGAAATAATAGATAATATTGCCAAACTGGGGAGCATACTAATACACCTGCCTATTTGCCTGAGATGAAGGAGTATTGCTGGTGGAGCTTCACTTCAAAAGCATCTTTCATTTTCACCCCCCTCTGCTTATGAAATCCCCCTTCATATTTCTGACCACATTGAAGTGACAGAACAGTCTCGGAATCTACTCAGTGGCGTGCGGTGCTCATGCTGAGCTATTACACCGGCTCCCACAGAGCCAGAAGTTACCACAGTCTGAAAGAAAGCTAACATGGGCTTTCTTCAGTGAATGTAGTTAGAAGGACAGGCTTTTTATTAGAGAGGTGAGAGTCACGGTGAGACAGAATAGGTGTATGGATATTTATTAACCCAGCTCCGCCAGGTTCAGGCAGTCTCCAGAGAGAGAGAGAGAGAGGAAGAGTGGCTTATTCTGTCCCCTCTCTTCTCATCTCCATTTGACAAGGAGAAATCTTACTTAAACATGAGGAAAAACAAAGGCTTCTTCAGCTGAATACACAAAGAGCGATCAGGGGTAGTGTGCAGTCAAAATGACGTTATCTGCAGCTAAAAGGACAGGATGTGTTGGCTGCATTAAGGAGTTGTGCGCCATCTGAAATGACATGAAGGACACGACAGTGATGTGTCTATGTTTATCTGAGATTGTCCTCCCAAGAAGAACATTAGTTTCCGCAAGTGCCTCAAAATTACACATATTTACATTCAAGTGACAGATTCTAACCGACGTAGTAAGAGTGATGGAACAAAGTGGGAAGGTGTTGGTATTAGAGAGCAACAGAGTGTGTGTAGGGAGCAAGTGCACAGGAACAGAGCATGACTGATGAGCCATTTTTATGTAGTATTTTGTTTTATTGTTTCATTTTTTTTTTTAACCAATATTTTATTCATTTTTAAACAGACACAAAACAGAGAACATACATGACAGCAGAAGTAATTAAATACTTCACATAGAATGAATGATATATAGAAAGAAAGGCAAAAAATAAACTAAAATAAATAAAATGAAATGAACTACAAATAAAATAAAGATACAGGTATAAGTATTTTTACTTATACCTGTATCTTTGTTTCATTTTTTATTTAACATTAATGGATGTTTCTCACTTTGATACAGAATCCCTTATTTTAAGGGAGTCATGGCCGAGACAGCAGCAAAAAAAATTCACAAAAAGGACAAGCAACAGACTTAAAATAAGAACAAGTTAAAACAGACAATAAATATAAAAATCATATAAAAGAGACAAACAACAGATGTAAAACAGACAACAAATGACAGATCAGTAACAGGACAAGTACATTTAGTGTTCACTAAGGGTGTTTTGTGATACCTTTTATTCACCTTTATTTTGCCTAAACCATTACAAGTTGATAACGAGCACCCCCACTGGCACTCGACACTGTTCGGTGTAAGGGCCAATAATAGTTCTTCATCCTGTATTTATTATCTGCCAAGCTTATAAAAAGTAGTAGCAGAACAGGGTACTGCTATTAAAATGCATAGTAAATGCAAAAAAGCAAAAGCGTGAGGAAACCTGCAGAAGATTTTCAGTTTGAGCAACTTTCATAGATATAAATCTGGTGCCATTATTAGGCGCTGTATCCAATTCTCTAATATATATATATATATATATATATATATATATCTTCATGGTAGGAGGTCAGGGTTGATGGATGGTGAAGGCCTTTAACATGGAGAACAACTGTTTGTTTCCAACCACCAGCAAGTCAGCTGCTTTTAAAAACCATGACCAAACTAGTTTCCAAATCGTAACCACATTTTTGTAATTGTCACCATTAAGACAAATATCGCGAAACCTTAAAGGGGACCTATGATGATCATTTTCAGGTTAATAAAACTTGCTTGAATGTTCAAATAACAACTTATTATGTCACATTCTGCCCTTTCTGAGATGCTCCACATACAGACATTTATCACAAACTGTTGCCACTTCCAGCTGAGAACCAAAGCGTTCAAAACAGTGGGAAACCTGAGGTTTTTGCTGCAATATTATTTGAAACTTTGATAGGAACATATCAAGACAACATGAACAAGTACCAGTTAACATTTTTATTTTAACCTAAGCTATGATCTTTTTATCGTTATCAATTCTTATTGTGCCTAAACCTAAAAGCTTAGATTTTGTTGTTTAATTTGGAGGAGGGTTCAATTCCAGCTTGTGGCCCTTTGCTGCATCCCCCCATCCTCTGTCTTCCCCCTGCCTGTCCATCTACAATCAAATAAAGAAAAAAAGCCAAAAGAAAATCTCCAAAAAGAATGTACCTACTGTAACCCAAATAATGTTTCAGT